>NC_080697.1:57177253-57477253 GCF_030445035.2 Dasypus novemcinctus | reverse complement strand
TAATAGGCTCCTTTTCCTATTTATATTTTGTTTTTTTTCTATATTAAGCATGACTTACTACTGTAAAAAGAAAAAAGAAGCAATAAAGTAGAGAAAAATGAAAATTTAAAAGATGGATCTGGGACATATTAGGATATGTTAATATTTTTCATACCTGTATTTGGTCAGGTATGCATACTCTGACAATATTTTTACAAATATTTCAATTTTAGAAATTGGTTAACAAACGAAAGTATCAAATAATCAATTCATATGACTTTTTAGTAAATTGCACATATAATTTATTAAATTATGTATTTCATAAATCTCATGCTGCTCGATAATAGGGTTGTTTTCAAATAAACAGAGCAAAAATAATTGACTGAAAATGAAGTTAAATTGGAAGCAAAAATGTAGAGAAAGAGTATGTATGATGGCATTTGGAGTAAAACATCTATTTGGGCTGGTTGTGCCACATACTAGCTATGTGGCCTTTGACAAATTGTTTAGGCCCTTTAAGTCCCCATAAAATGGGGACAATATAATGCCTAATACATAAGTTGATGAGGATCACTTGAGATAATTCAACTAAAGTCTTCGGCATATTGCCTAGTACATACTAGGTTTAAACAAAAGCTGCTTTTGTTAGAAAAATATCAGAAAAAAAGTGTTCTCTAGGAATATTCATCATGATCTAAATGTTCTTTGAACCAAATTGGCATTTCCTGCACTTTGCTTTAGGACACATTATCATCTTTTTTATATTTTCATTATATTTTACAGTGACAAAGCTTAATTCAGCTTGTGGGAAGAAGGGCTTTTAAAATGATCCATGGTCATTTTTTAATAAAAATTTCAGGTGCTGAGGAAACACCACAGTTCCTCTGGTTATATAAAATTTTCCTTCAAGTTGACTCACATTTTTCACTTTAATTATTTTTGAAGGTAAACTTCAAAGGAAAATCACTATCACTTGATAAATGGAAAATCACTATCACTTGATAAGCAGAATGCATACAATGAAAACAAAGCAATGTAATTCATTTTTTTTTAATTAGGAGAGCATGTAAATATGAGTATAAATGACATGAAATCCCAATACTTAGTAAGGATAACAATATTTAATATCCTTTCAGATACCGAATGTACTTGTGCATGCATTGGCTCTATAATAAAGCAATTTAAAAGTGGGATCATACCATAATAGCTGTTCAGTAATCTGCTTTATTCACTCAACAATCTGTTAAGGACATCTCTCCATATCAAGATGTAAATAAATGTGCATGTATTACGTACATCATTATTTTTATAGCTGCATGGAATTCCATTTTAAGAGTATACCTTGATTTATTTAACAAATCTGTTGATGTGCAATCTACATTGTTTCCAAATTTTCACTACTAGGAACATTAACATGATGACTTATCTTCATACATATTATTTGAGATTTGTTCCTTTAACTTCTTAGAGTAAATTCTTAGAATAGGAATTACTCACTCAAAAGTCATGAGTATTATATATATATACTTACATATATATATGTAGTCAAATTGCTCAGGAGGAAAATTTGCACTTCTAGTCACACCAGAGCACATTTGGATTTGTATTTCTGCATATTCTCATCAAATTTAGGTCTTGTGAACCTTTTAAAACTCAACCAATCTAAGGCTAACAATGTTGAAATTTTCTTTCATAGATTGAGTATTGAAATTTCGTGTGTGTATATGTACATAATCTCTTCCTATACACAACAAAAGATCAAAACCACAAAAGTCAAAAAGTGACTAAAAAACAAATCAAACTCCCACATCACATCTAACCATAGCAAAAACCATAAAATACCTAGAAAAATCATAAAATACATTTACATTACTTAGATGGAAGGATAAAAATATCCTAATAACAATAAAAAATACTTATATGTCTATACCAGGTGCACAATTTGCTCTGTTGTGGGAAAACATATTATTATCAACTATCTAGTCTCCATATGGATATATAAATTGAATCCAATTAAATCAAAAGCCAAATAAGCTTTATAAAAATTTTTTTCAGTTCATTTGGAAGTATAAACTGTGAAACTAGAAAGGAAAATATAAAAGAAAGGTAATGAGGCGATTTAATCTAAAGATTTTAAAAGAATATTTACAGAAGTTAAGTAGAGAGAAACTGGCACAGAAGTAGACATGCTAATTAAAATGAAAAGAAATAGAATGAAGTATGTGAGAATGCAGCATTTTAAAACAATGAGGAAATTTTCAAGTTTTAATAAGTGAACTGGATAAACACTTGTTAGGAGAGAAAAAAATTGTATCCCTTACTGACTTTATATATCACAATATATCCTTTATTTTCAATTTTATTTGATACATTTAATAGTTGAAAATATAAATATTATAAAAAAAGAAAAAAATGCTGTTGAATAAAAACATACATTTCTCAATTTAATGTATACTGGGTACATACAAAAAAAATTTTTAATCATACAATATGTTACACAGTATATTTGTGAATATAGTATTTGTCCTTTTGTGTCTGGCTTGCTGCACTTGACTAATGTCCTCCAGATTCATCCATGTTGTCACATGTTCTATGACTTCATTTCTTCTTATAGCTGCATAATATTCCATTGTGTGAATACATCACAGTTTGTTTATCCACTCCTCATTTGATGGACACCTGGGTTGTTTCCAACTTTTGACAATTGTGAATAATGCCTCCATGAATATTGGGGTGCAGATGTCAGTTTGTGTCACTGCTCTCAGTTCTTCTGGGTATATACCCAGTAGTGGTATTGCCGGGTCACATGACAAGTCTATATTCAACTTCTTTAGGAACTGCCAAACAGTTCTCCACAGTGGCTGCACCATTCTGCATTCCCATCAACAGTGAATAAGTGTTCCCAACTCCCCACATCCTCTCACACTTGTCGTTCTGTCTTTTTAACAGTGTCCATTTTATTAGGCATGAAGTGAGATCTCATTGTAGTTTTGATTTGTATTTCCCTTGTCATTAGTGACGCTGAGCCTTTTTCATGTGTGCTTTTTTTTACCATTTGTATTTCTTCTTTGGACAAATGTCTATATAAGTGTTTTCCCCTTTTTTAATTGGGTCATTTGTCTCTTTATTGTTGAGTTGTAACATCTCTTTATACATCCTGGATATTAAACCATTATCAGACATGTGATTTCCAAATATTTTCTCCCATTGAGTCAGTTGCCTTCTCACCCTTTTGACAAAGTCTCGGGAGGTGCAAATGTGTTTAATTTTGAGGAAGTCCCATTTATCTATTTTTTTCTTTTGTTGTGTGTGCTTTGGGTGTAAGGTCCAATATGGACACACACACAGACAAATTAAGATTGAAAATGAAAATGAAGAAAGGAAATCTGCTGTTTATATATCAGAAAGTAGTCAACACCAACTTTCTTCATAAAAGTTAGAAACTTCAAATAAAAAAAAGGTAGAGATCCCCAAAACAGATGAAGATAGGACCAGGTAATGCACACAAGACTGTTCTGAGAATCATAGACTTCAGCTTGATCTCACTCCATTTGCTCTCTAACCCTCACAGAGAAGACAAAACAGACAGTTTCAGGAAACAACCAGGTATGAAGGGACAAACTACAGCTGTGCCTTGTGGAAATCCATCAGTTACTTTGGGACTTTTTCCAGTTCAGTTCTTGCTCAGGAAATAGCCTTTGAGAGCCTCCTTGGACAGGTGCCTTCTACTATGGCCACAGCCCAGTGTCCAGACTTCAACTTGTTGTGAGGCTTCAAATGATTTGTTAGCCTCCACCTTTGCGCTTTGGGGTGAAATCTGCCTTGGAGCTCTGAATGATTAAGTGAAGTAGAGATGTGGCCATGCTTTGCAGAACATCCATTTATTGCATGGGGAATTTGGTGCAGATGGCTTGGAGTGGCACCACTGCATGAGAATGGAGATGAGGAGCTCCTGGGAATTCCTTAGGGCCCACGTGGTCTGTCCAGGCCTGAGAAAGGCCTTTGTATTTTAGGCCAAGGTGCATGTTAATCTTCTCACATCAGATTTTAAGAAACTGATTTAAACAGATTTTAAGTCACTCTACCTTCAGAAAGTGAAGTCTAGAAGCCTGGTCCTGAAGAAGGAGATAGAAAAAAATGCAGAACAGACATAAGAACTCAGGAAGGCCAATATTGTGAGACTATGTTTATAGAAATGAATGCTGTATGTATCAGCAGAAAAAATAATATATAATTAAAATGAATTATTTAATTGTGTAAGAAAAAGTTGAGTAAGATGTCTCTTCTGTCACTTTTAATGAACCTGTGGTTAGTTCTGGGGATAGGATACACTGAGGAAACTTGAATCTCTGGACTGTCCATGTGCCAGCTGGGCCCTGAGTCTCAGCAAAATTGAGACTCCTACTCTCTGGTTCATTGAACTTACACAGGTCAGCTAACAGGGAGATGAAGATGGTCAATCACCAGGCCAGGGAACCAAGCGTGCCTATAACTGCAAGCAGGAGAACTGCATCCATCATCCATGGGAATCTAAGCTCTCTCTCGATATAGAGGTGGAGGGGACATCACCATCCCAGGGCACATAGAATGAAGGAATAAAATATGGATTAGAGTGGACTTACTGATAGTTTACTATAAAACATTTGTGACTACTGATAAAAAATTTTTTAAAAAGTGCTGCAAGTTGGACCCCCCCCCCCCCAAAAAAAAAGATGCAATGGTATCTGTATAGGAAGAAATTGAAATGAAATTTGTAATGTAACCTGGAAAGCACTTTGTGTGCAGAAATGTTTCAAATACATTTTTAAACTCTCTTGCTTATAGAAAGACTCATCTATCCAAAAAACATTGACATGCTGAAAAATTTAGGTCCTGAGGTTTTGGAAATCAGAAGCAGAGACAATAAATTATTTTTCTATTGTATCATTCTTAGTGCAACTCAGAACCCTGGTATTACAATAAATATTTGTTGAGGTTATAAGAATTCTATTGAAAACCTTTAGCCTCAACTCTTCCTTGCTTTAAAATGGTAACTAGTATGTCATGACTGCCACCCTGTATCAGGAAGTGTACTTAGATTACATAAATGTTACTAAAAAAATAGAGGGACCACTTTCTCCACATCAAAGCTACAATTTCTTCCATTAATAACCACAATAGTTCCATAGTAGAATATCAGTAAGTCCAATCTAATCCATACTCTATTCCTCCATCCTGTGGACCCTGGGTTGGTGATGTCTAATTCACCTGTGTATCAAGCTGGGGCTTAGATTCGACATGGATGTTGGATGCAATTATCCTGCTTGCAGTTGTATTCTCTCTTGGTTCCCTGGTGTGGTGGCTGACCTTCTTCACCTCCCTGTTAGCTGGCTGGGGTAAGTCCAATAATCCAGAAGGTAGGAGGTGCAAATCTGCTGAGGCTCATGGCCTGGCTGTGACATGGACAGTCCAGAGATTCAGATCTCCTGAGTATGCACCAACCCCAGTACCAACCATAGGTCCAGTAAAAGTGACAGAAGAGTCATGTGTAGAAAGAACACATTGAGTCAAACTCCATCACACTCAGGAACACAAACTCTAAAAGTTGTGAGAAAGTGACCACAGTAACTGCTGAGGGTAGGAGAGGGAAGAAGAGATATGATGTGGGGGCTTTTTCAGGACTCAGTGTTGAACTGGGTGGTACTTCAGGGACTGTGGCTGGACATTGTTTGTTCTGCCATGGCAGGATGGACTGGGGGAGAGTGTAAACTACAATGTAGACCATTATCCATGTGGTGCAGCAGTGCTTCAAAATGTATTCACCAAATGCAATGAATGTCCCATAATGATGAAAGAGGTTGTTGATGTGGGAAGATTGGGTTGAGGGGGTTGGAGGTTATATGGGGTCCTCTTATATTTTTGAATGTAACATTAAAATAAATAAAGGAGAAAAAATATAGAGGGATTCCCACATGCTCCCCTCCCCAGGCTTCTCCAGTTCCCCTATCAGCAGGCTCCTTCATTCATGCAGTACATTTGCCTCCTTTGATGAACACATCTTGGAGCATTGCCACCAGGTGATGATTACAGCTTACATTGAGCTTACACTCTCTCCTGCACAGTTTTGGAAGTTATTACAAATATATAGGGGCCTGTATCCACCACAACTTCACTGGCAGGTGCCGCCTTCTGTGAGCTTCAATCCTCAAGGCCCTTGCAGGAAATAGCTCCTGAGTTCATCACAAGGGAAGAGGTTTGCACCCTGCTCACATCCTGCTCAGAGGCCCGGCCAGAGCATACCGCAGAGTAGGGCTTGTGCTATCAGGATTGGGGGCATGGGAAGCACCTCCCTGCTCCTCAGGGCTCCACCATCCAGCTGAAATGAGGACAAGACAGGTTCTAACTTCCCAGGGAGAAAGACTTACCTTTCTGCTGTTTCTCTGCCTAAGGAAAAGGCAGGGAATTGCTAAGATAGGCAGCCTGGAAATGCTGGGCCCTGGCAATTAGTGTGTTCCAGGGTCTGACTAATTTGCTTATGGAAGGATTAATTTGCAAAGGATTCTAGGACTTAGAGTTCTGCCCTTGGTTTACCTAGGTCAGACTTTACTAGGACCAAGTTTGAATCATGCAGAAATAGAGTTCTATCAATGTGTTAAAAGACAGCTGTCCCCACTGGCATGAAGTGATGCAACAGTTCTGAGGCAACAAATGACACGAACAAACTGATGCAACAAATGATGCAAACAAACTGAAGCAAGCTGTCCCCACTGGAATGAACTGATGCAACAAAATGATGCAAACAAACTGATGCCAAACGAACAAAATTAACTGATACAACAAATGATGCAAACAAACTGATGCAACAAACTGGGCAACAAAATGACAACCATTTCAGTCTTTCTCAACCTAAGCAGTTTCTCTAATCACCGTGTCCAAACTTCTCCAGGCTCTTCAGTGCCTTTCAATACTATGTTGCTAATACCGAAGTCCATGCAATTCATTCAGGCACCAATGACATATTATTCAAGTTTAATCCCTCTACTGAAGCTCATTCCCTAGGTCATCATTCCCAAGTCTATGAAGCTAAATACTGTTGATTCCAACACTAACCCATGGATGCTCTCTTTATTGTAATTTTCAGTAGAATTGTTTGCCCCTGACTACTTTGGTCTGCTCCTATGGTATTGCACGTGCCTTCTTACTGTCTCAACTAATCTCAAGCAAATGATATCCCCATGCTCTGACATCAATTTCAGGGAAGTTGCCATATTTATGCTTTGATTTGGGGTGTCATTCTGAATTACAGCACAGCCTATGACTTGCCAGTTTGCACTCTATGTCCCAGTGAACCTAACAAAGTTGTGGGCATGGAGAGGACAGCATGGCTCCTCTAGGATAGAGCTTAGTTGGAGGAGCATGTGGGTGCCTCACAAGGATTCAAAATCCTCCTACACAGGAAACGAAAATGTAAGTCCAAGTGTCTGCAAGTCTTCCTACTTTATAGTGTTTTTAGTCAGAACACTTTTACTAGCAGATAACACAAAACAATCAAATAATAACAAAAATGATTTAACAACATGAGAAGAAAGTACTAGAGTCCTGTCAGCTCCATTTTCTTCCTATGGTTTTGACTTCATTTTCCAAAAGCTTTTCTCTGTGTCAAGGAAACTATCACCCCTCTCTGAGGCGAATTCCCACCTCAGCATCCTTATAATAAGTGTCCTACTGGCCCCAGGTGCACACACCTGGAACAATCACTGTGCTCATAGGTTGAGGGTTTTCTGATTGGTAATTTTGTACCACATGCTTCGTCCTATGGCAAAGAACCTTTGATTAACAACCCCTACCCCATTCGAGAATGACACTGGGTAAAACAGATATTTTCCAAAAGAAAGAGATATAGGAGCAGGTAAAGTTGTGGACATCTATTAGAAAGGGATTGATCTTTTTTAATTAATCAAAATTGAATGAATCCCTCCTTCATATCCCATGGCAGAAGCTCTAATAGCCCTGATACCTCCAAGGAATCCTCTGTAGAACACATACCTCCTATTTTAATCTTTCTGTAAGTTTCTGCCTTACTGAGTCGCTCTTCACCTTGCCCTCCACCACAGCTGCTTTTCTCCAATGTACTTTGACTGCTCAGCACATTGCTTTTATATTCTTCCCTTTCCAATCTGAAGAAAACAAGTAACTCAGAGCAGTTATGTGTAACAGATGTTTTAAATTGAGGTATTATATAATAGGTGGGAATGACAGAGCATCACAAATTAGACAACTGAACACAAGTCTGACCAATCCTATCATTTGATAAAACTCCATCAGCATTTCCAGCCTGGGATATTGCTCTCTGGTCGTGACCAGTCCAGGCTCAAAATTACAACCTTCCCTCTCCTCTAGTGGTCTCAGAGACACACATACTTGCACCCACAACAGCCCAAGGTTTCCACTTTACCAATCCCCCACCCCTCCTTACACACTCATATACACTGATGAGTGTGCACACACCACCCAGCACACACTCACACATGGACGCCCTGAAATGCCGACCCCAGAGCCCACGATTTCCTCTCCTAGACCTGCCTCAGTCTCTGTGCTGCAACTGCTGAGCCTCATGTGCACACCCTAGAACCAGCACCTTTAGCACCCCAAGGGGTGCTGAGCCTCTGCTCCAAGGGCCTCAGCTTACAGGAAAGAACAGAGGCTGGAGAGGCCAGTCACTTGCTCATGACGCCATAGCTTGTTAAGGGCAGACCTGCACCTGGAATCTCCCACACAGGGCCTGGTCCCTCCCCAGAAGCCTCCAGAAATGAGGAAGTGCCACGTTCTGTCCTCTGTCCCTGGCCCCTGCTGGCGAGAATCTCAGCTTTCTTCCTCATGGCTCAGCTGGCCTCAGTGCCACAGGAGAATGGGGGAAAGAGTGAGGGTCCTCATGGCTGTGGTTCCCCCGGCCATCAGCATCCTGGATAGGGAGCAGTAGCTGAGCAGATACCAGCTCTGCCTTTATACAGATCAGAGGTGCAGGATCAGAGAGGAATAAACTCCCGAGAAGGGTCTGCCCTCAGGATGTTTGATGTGTGCATTGCTGAGGGTGAAGGAGCCTGTGGGGCTGGATGGCTCAGACCTTCAGTGCTCCTCTGGTCTAGGAATATCAGCTCCATGTACACACCTGCTGTTTCTGTTTGCTAAAGGCCCATAAAATCTCCTTCTCCATGAGCTTGACCATGAGCATCACAGGGGGCACAGCTGAGTATCTTTTATATCCTGAACTAGCACGGAATATAAACTTCTCTGAAAGCATCTTCTGTAGCTGTCTAATCTCTCTTTTCACACCATGTCCCTTTCACTGTACTTCTCAGCACAGCAACATTCATTTTCTACCTAAATTCCTAGGTCAAGGTCATGGGAATTCATGCCATCTGAAAGTAGGTTTCCAATGGGGGTTGCTGTGCTGCTTCTGTCCTGGCCTTAGATTAGAAGAGGCAAGAGTAGTTCAAAGTGCAGGATGAGAAGTGTGAGACCTCAGGCTTTCTTTTAGATGACCACAGGTTTGATGTCGAAGACAGTAGGCCATGGATTCCATGCTGCAAAAAGAAAGGTATTTTATTCTTAATTATTATTCATAAGCATGTTAAAACACTAAATACCTTTCCAAAATGCCTCTAGAGAGCCCTAGAAATACTTCTCCCAGAAAGAAGCCAAGGAGATGGAGGTTCGAAGTCAGGGCTGTGTTTAAGGCTGAAAGGTGAGCTGAGAACTTTCTGATCCCAAACACACAGGTTCACAGGCACCTTCTGGTTTGTGGGGATGCTAGATTCTAAAGGTTAAACACCTGGATGTTACAATTTTTAGCCATTCATTTTTCTTTCCAGATTTTAGACCCACCCAAATAAATTATGGACTAGGGAAGGATGAAAAAAAAACTGAGGTAAATTTTTCCTATAAAAGAGGAATCTGGGTGATGAAGACACACATGAAGGAAACCATGGAGTGTTGTCATACTGGAATAAACTTCCCCTGTGCACATCCTTCTCCTACCCAGCCTCAGCTCAGCTCGTGAAGCAATAGGAGCTGTGTATGCAGAACTCAGGAATGGTGTAAAAGGAAGGGGAAGGCATGGTGGATTGAGACAGTGACAACCTGGGGTCCACAGCCAACAGGGTAGAGCGAGGACCACACAACCAGCCAGCAAAAGCTGAGATTATGGGTACTGGACCATAATAGTTGCTGTTGGTTCACCAGTTCAAATGCATATTCCAGGCATGGCTGTACCTCTTCTTGGTGCCAACCACTACCTTAGTGTTTACACTTCAGCAGGTGATGCTGATGATGACAAAAACAATAACAATGACAGGAATATATTTTGAGTTGTCAGGTACTTCTGTAAACAATTTGCACTTTTAAAAAAAAATTATATCCTTGCAAGAACAAAATGAAAATGAAGTTAAGAATAAAATGAAAGCTGAGGGCAGAGCAGTACCTTCCCAAACTCACACAGACAAGCACAAAGATCTCAGCAGACAAGGTCCCTGCCCTCCTGGAACTTTCAATGGAATGAGGAGAAAGAGAATCACACAAGCAGGTGGTGGGGTGAACGGCCTTCCTGGCATTTTGTTTGCATATTCTAGTATAATTCCTGACATTTTCTTTCTTAGTTAAAGAGAATGAATTGATTTCCTTTTTCCTTCCTTTGTATCTTTTCTTCCTTCTACTATATCTTTATATTTATTATATATCCTAGTTATACAGACTTTCACTGGTCAATATTGCAGATTTTCATCATATCTTTAAATAAGTGTATTCATATTGAGTTCATCATTATCCATAATCCCCTCTTTCTCTTCTTCTTGTTAAATTTCCATGTTTCGTTGAGATTCTGGGGAATTTTAATTCCAAATGGCAATTCATAAAATGTTTTAATTCAATCTACTTTGTTTATAATGTTTCCTAACAACAATATTAACATGTCTAACTTACTATCAACCATTAATGGAATAAAACCCTAAATGAAATATAGACAGTTTAATGAGTCTTTTTTCAACTCTGTTTTTCTATTTCTATGTCTATTTATTTGGACTCTTTTATATTTTATTGCAATATACTCTTGAGCATTTTTTTCAAAATTATTCATATACTATACATTTCCTTTGTCTGTGAATATGCAAAAAAAAGAAGACGACTTACCCCCATAAATCTCAAACATATATTGTCTCAAAATAGAATTCCACATTCAAGTTGCTTTCCCTTATAAAATTAAAAACTGGCCCGTAGTAACTAATGTTGCTAGGGAAAAGTGCAATGCAGTTTGATAATTGCCCCCTTGTAGTCATTTTCTTTTTTTCTAGTCTGTTTAGAGGTACACACACACAAATATATTTACTCATAAATATTCAAACAGAGGAGTAGCAGGCTTATGAAGGTCTTAACAGCATCATCGCGTGTGAAAAGCAAACATGGACACCAAGCAAATAGATGCATATTGTAAGTAGAAGGAGAAGCAGATCAGAGGAACATCAAAGTGACTCAGGTAACAGGAGGAAGTTGGGCTGGCCACCCCTCCCTCAGGTATTGACACATTTAGGTCCTGACACACCTATAAAGGCAGGAGTGAACCTCTTGCCTCTCTACCACACTCAGCCCCCTGCTCTCCTGTCCTGGTCTGACCCCGCAGTGACTCTCTGCCATGAGGACGCTTGCTGTCCTCTCTGCTGTTCTCCTGTTGGCCTTCCTGACTCATGCTGAGCCCTTCAGAGAACACACTGAGGAGCATTCTGAGGCCCAGGACCACGATATGGCCATCTCCTTTCTGGGGGATGAAAGGGCCACTCAAGAGGCTGCAGGTGAGAGCCCAGAGGTGCCACCATGAAGCCACGATAGCATTAGGAAGTGAGGGCCTTCAAGCTAGAGACTCTTCTAGGGTTCTTGGAACACCAGAGGATTGGGTTCCAGGAGGTGTGAGTGGGAGACTCAGCAGCTTCAGGGTCAGAGGCTAGACCAGCTTCTTTTCATTGCTCCTTAGCACCTGTAGGCAGGGCTCAAAAGCTTGTGAGTGTGGATGGGTTAGAATGAGAGGTGAGTAATGCTGAATATGGGAGCTGTATCACAGGGGATGTGATAAACCTGTAAATGATTGATGATCCTTCATGAGCAACTCAGTATAAGATTTCTTTTGTCTATGACAATTGTGCATTCTCTCCATCCTTTTATGACTGGTGTATATTGGTTTATTAGTGACAGACTTGTCACTTCTTAAAGCATCTCCCCTGCTCTGGCTCTGTCACTTCCCCTTCCCTCCTTTCCCACTGTACCTGACATGCCCCTTCTCTTCCCAGGCCCTCAGCGGAGAATGGGCTGCATTTGTAAACTCCTGGGCTGCCAGCCCGGGGAGCGTATGCGTGGGTTCTGTTCTGGCCTCCCTGTCCGTGTGCGGTGTTGCCGCTGAGCCATGTCAACTGAGATGCAAAGAAGTGCAAGGTCCAGTCTGAAGATCTTGAAAAGACCGATTTTACTCTGTATACTCTGTGCTTTTTGTACTTCTTTATCCAAAATAAAGTTAAAGTATTGGCTTCAGTGTGTTTGGCCCTTCCTTATTTGTTTGTCTGAGTTGGCATATGGCTTATCTGTGCTGTCCAGTTTTATTGTGAATTCTGTCCTGAATGGTTTACATTAAGAGTAACCTGCCTTTGCTTCCCAAACAGCAACAATTTTAGCATCAGCCATCAAGTGTAAAAAAAAAAAAAAAAAAAAAGAAACAGCAAAAAGAAACTTATGGGTTAATTGGTCAGTTTGAGTCTAAAGAATTCTACATGTTCATAATGATATTCAAAAGAGGGACATCACTATACAATGCATGAAAATGTGGTTGTTGATTCACAGGAAAGGTAGATACAATAGACTTCCACTTTTATTTAATTAGTGGGAAATCATTGATATGTGGATATTTTTCTCATTTTAAGCAAATATTTTCAATATATACAATTTTTTCAATGTGTATAAATGGGATAGAGCAAAGTAAAGCCTAACTGAATCACAGGCAAAGAAAAAATGAGAAGTATTCTAAGTAGGAATGGCTGAGCAGCCTAACGGTTTCATGTAATAAGCAGAGAGGAGAGCCCAGAAGCTGGTCACTGAGGTGATACCAATAACTAGTGAAATAGAGGGTTCCCTGAGACACAGAAAGCTAAATGAGTGAGTCCAATGTCCTAGAGAGAATCTGGTCTCAAACCTCCACCCTTTTGAAGATATTAATTCTATTAATTATAATCACCCCTACTAATTTTAATAAAATGCTTATGGGAAATATGTATGTGTTTATAATACCAATGAACTAAGTCAGCATATTGTAATGACAAGACAGTTACTTACAAACTGACTTCCAAGCAAAATTTAAAGAGCACCCTATTTCTGAGAAAGGCACATTTTCAGTTTTAAAAGTTAAACAAAAGGGAAGTGGCTGTGACTCATTCAGCTGGGCTCCTGTCTACATTTTGGGAGGTCCTGGGTTGCCATCCTGAGGCCTCCTGGTGAAGGCAGCCTCACACACACTCTGCGGAGAGCCGCCCAGCCTGCAAACACCATGGAGAGGCTACTCAGCAAGGTGATGCAACAAAAGAAAGGCAGACAAGAAAGAACACAGAGGAACCTGCAATGAATGGACACAGAGAGCAGACAGCATGCAAGCCACAAAGGGGGAGGGGAAATAAAAAGTAAATAAATATAGACACAGGAGAATGCACAGCAAATAGACACAGAGAGCAGACAGCACTCAAGAAGCCACAAGTAGGGGGGGAATAAAAGAAGTTATATAATTTTAAGAGTGCCATGACATGAAAAAGAAAACATTTTTGTTATTGAAATTAATAATCTGCCCTTGGGGTTTGAATCCCCTTAGAGACACAACCAAGCACTGGAGTCAGCTATTTGATACCAAAAACTGCAACCTCATCTTACCACCTCTTGGGTCTGGTAAGCTTACGAAATCCTAGAAAGGAGGAAATTCAAGCCAAAAGAGAAGAAAGTTAAGTTCACTTTTGTACAGATTTGATATAATGGTATTAATAAATTTGTTAATGTTCTTGAGTGTGTTTATCTGCCATTTAAGATATTAGAAGTTTTCAAAACAAGTCAGGCATAATAAATTTATTATCTAATATAAGTTTTTTAAGGGAATTTAAATATCAAATTTGTACCAATATTTAATTCCCAAAATAAATACTTTTGATCTTAAAAAGTAATGATTCAGCATTAAACAGTGCAAACAGTGGCTAGTGTTCTTCACTGTGCACTGACGTACTTCCAAAATGTGAAACATTCTACAATGAAATCCAGACTGGTCCTTCTGCTCAAACCAGAAGCCCCTTGATCAGAACTGTCTTCCATGCCAGGAGCCTGGTTCTCTGCCTTTACGTTCCAATATTCTAAGTGTCCAGTGTCCCAGAGTGACCTTTTTCCTGTTCTTCAGAGAAGCTATAATCATGTCCCGGTTCCTCCATTTTATACCACATTTTACCACATTTAATGTTTCTGAAACTCTACATATGTCTTCTCTTTACATGTAAGTGTAATGAGATAGAGGTTTTGCTTTATTTTGTTCAACTTCTACAAATACATAATACATACCATTTTAGTATAAAGGGCATAAGATGATACAGTGAATATCCACTGATCACGTATGTTTGTCAGGCATGGCGCTGTCTTATAGCTGCCTATCAAACCACTCCATGTGGTAGGAAGAATGGTGATCTGGATTTGGGGGTGAGGAGATGGAGATGCAGTAAGATCTGGGCTTTCACCCTTAGGTCCATCTGCTTCCACAGCCAACAGCCACAAGATCTACCCACCACCATTTCCAAAATGTGAAAACTTCCCTATTCTCTTGCATGTTTTTTTCGGAGGTACTGCTGATTGGTCCCAGGACCTTGTACATGGGGGACAGGTACTCAACCACTTGAGCTACATCTACTCCCCCACTTTCTACTTCTTCACCTTCCCCCTCACTTTTGACTGATGATCTTGCCATCTAAGGCTCAAGAGAAAATAAAAGTCATCAGATGGGAACTTCACAGATTTCAGGCTGGAAACCAGTTAATTGTATCACTATTTGCCACCTTGTTCCTTCCTGGAAAGTCATATTCCTCTTCTCCAAGGCTGATACCACCCTTAACCATCTGGGGTTTGGGCATCATCCCTTGTCACAGCTCCAGGAACCTCTGGAATCAACTGATTATCCTTTATCTCCTGTATTTTCAAACCCTTCTGTCTCCTTCTCTTAACTATTTTTAAATGCATAAATCTGTTTTTCATTATATGGTTTCTTTAATCTTCCACCACCTGCAGCTATCACCTGTCTTTCCTCCTCTTAGGTAAAGGAAACTTCTTGGAAGAGTTGCCTATATTCATTATTTCATTTTTATTCCCATTTACACTCTCACCATCTGCAATGTGGCTTCTACCTCAAGTTTTCCATCGAAACTGTTCTTGCCAAAGTCCCCGTGGCAGACACTTGTTTGCTGAACAATAGCTGTTCAATCCCTTACCTAGTGGTTCCCAGGGTCACAGTCCTGTTTTCCTGGTCTTCTTTACAATGAGGGCATATGTCTTTGATCCACTTCTAGGTAAGTAGAGAAGTCCACTGGTGGGTGACTTGGAGAAGAATTTCACCTATGATAGAAATGCAGGCAAGTCCAAGTAACATGCATGCTGTGGTTCTGGGACAATGTAATGCTTGGCATGACATGGCCATCTTTAAACCCTGATGGAAATCAAAGCCTCACATCAGAACATCTGCTCCTGGGGGTACAATTACTCTGATCCTGAACAGCAGATCTCTATTTCCTACCCATGTGTTTCTTTCGAGCTCCAATCCTGGATCAGTCTGCGATAAGGAAGCTGG
Organism: Dasypus novemcinctus; assembly: GCF_030445035.2. Taxonomy (NCBI): domain Eukaryota; kingdom Metazoa; phylum Chordata; class Mammalia; order Cingulata; family Dasypodidae; genus Dasypus; species Dasypus novemcinctus. Next base: position 57,461,403 of record NC_080697.1, on the reverse strand, counting down.
CAACTGAGGATTGGCAAATCCAGGGCTTCCTGCCAAGTCTCTCTGTCTCCAAAATACATGCCCTCAGACCACTCCAGGTTTTCTCAGGATGTGGGGGTCCAGAGTCTGGAGCTCAAGTGGACTGAGCATTTTGACAGGTTCTGAAGAAAGTGTATTGAAATGACTTTGATCTCAATTATATTTGCAATATCAGAGCAATTAGATCTCTATAGACAACTGGCTACTTTCTTCACAAAAACTGCATTCAGAAATCTGCACATACACTAAAGCACTGTGTGGTTGACATTATTTCTAATGTAGTCTCAAATAAACTTGATGGTATTGAATACATTTGTTGAATTAGTTAGTTACTTATCCTTAGTGATATACCCTCAATGTTCAAAAAAGAGAATATGAATACATAAATATTTCTTAAAATGTTAAAATTGTGATGAAAATATAATAAATAGTATAGTTTCAAATAACATCATTGGTAAAATAGGAAATAAGACTCAAGTTTGGAACTTAAAAATGGGAGTTTGTAGGTAAAGGAACCAGAAATCTTACCAAATTTGGGAGAACAAATATGGCCTGAATTAGCACAGTGAAATATCTGAAAGTTAGATTTGTGAATGCAAAGTAATGACCATTATCCCAAACAAATTGTCCCCAGTATAGCTGTACTCAAAAGTGTCATGAAGCCATTGAAATGCTGTGAATTTCTCCTACTCTCATCTGCCCAGGAGTTTATTCCTGCAATCATTCTCTCTTTTTCATGCACCATCAATTTCCTCTCCAGGTGTTGGCTCTTGCCAGCATCAAAATATGCTCTAGTAAATGGCATCTTACATGCAAATACCCATCTTGCATGCAACTTCGACTACAACAACACAACTTCCCAGAAAGCAGAGTCTGTCCTGTCTTCACCCTCTACCCCACTGCTCTTTCTCTCTCAGGCCTATGCTTTCAAGCTTCTGTCTGCCCCAGGTCCTGAAAGACTTGTCAATCATGCCCTCCACACTGCTGAAGTCTACCGTCTGTCCTCGACGTTCACGTTTCTCCACTTCTCAGCTATATTGGGTCGAATGGATCATTCCATCCTTCCTGGCTCCTGCTTCCAAACATGACAACTTTCTTTGGGTTTAGTTAGGCAAATCTGCCCAAAAAGAGACTTCTTTCACTCACATCAGTGCTACATGATATAATAGCCCCTGTTAGGCAAAATACTGCCTTTTGTCAGCTCATATAAAACCAACCAGCCAACCACCAGACTGCTCTTAGGAAAAGGCTGCCCCTATTGCAGACAATGTACCAAGGGAGGTAGGGCCACAACACTCTGAGCAGGTAAACTGAGCTAAAGACTCTGCTCAGAGAAGGAAAGGCTCCAGAGAATTCCCAGAACTAGGAAGAACAGCTATCAAATAGCTTGCTTAGTGGGGCTTGGGAAGTTCAAGTAAATAGATCATATTAAAATATTTTCTCCCTGATCTTTGCCATACCTCAGCTTGACTTGCCATTCACTTAATTCCTCTTTAACTACAGACTATGCCTCATTTCACTTTAGGCATGAAAAGTCTATTGTTCAGACCTCTATGCTCAAATATGAGCATGCCCTCCCCATCACTTTGTAAAACATGGGTATCACCATTTTCTATCACCCTAAAAATGTGCTGGAGTTTCATTACTTTAGGGAAATATTGTAGTCCAGGACTCAAATATTCAAATAATTGAGGAGCAAGAAGGGCTATCATCACTTATTGTTATCATCAATAACACAACAATGATTGCAGATATCAGTTGATAAAGATGTGTGATAAATTGAGCTGTTAAATGAGAGAGCCACCCAACTGACACTGAAGGCAACAAATGAATCAGTCTTCCCAGTTCACTCTACTCCTGTGCTCTGTCTCCACAGGTTGGCTAATTCTCCTAACAGACCAGAACAAACATGGACTTAAGAGAGTTCCATTCTCCAGAGACAGTGTTAGGCATCCACTACTTCCCAACCTGGGCTTGACCATCTTGCATATCAGCATTTCCACTTTTTTCCTTTTCTTACTGGAGACCCTATCTGTTCTCAATACTTCTTTCTCTCTATTTTAGTTTCTACCTGTAGTGATTTCTCTGCTTTATTTCTGCCTGTTGTTCCCTGCCCTTGCCAACAACTGATGAATCTTCCTGTACTGTTCAAGTGAGCAGTACCCACAGAAGTGGATTTCAAATGTTTATCCAATCAATATGCACTATTTTCTGCACTATTGGATAAAAATTGTGCATCATGTCATCTCCTGTGCAACTGTTAGACCAATGACACAGATGGCAAGTTGGACTAAAAGTCCAATCCCTGCTGCAGACAATGTGATCAAGGAGATAATGGAAAATAGTTCTGAACAGGAAAAGTGAGCTGGAGCTCTCTGCAGAGGAGCTGTGCCTAAGAAGGCATGCTGAGCTCACCTGCCACTGGTAATTAGACCTATCAAATACCTTATGGGATGGTTCCAGTGCAACTCATATAAATTGTGAAATGATTAAATAGTTTTACCTTAGATATTTGTTCAGTCTTAGCCTGATTTTTTCCTAACCCCAAATCTGGATTCATTGTAAAGATGTGTGTCATTGTTCTCACTTCTTTAGATGAAGCAACAACCTCCTATCCCCATCACCTGGAGTGTCACTTCCAATTGGCTGACATGTCCACCAAATTAAGGTTTCATCCTCTTGGGAAAGCTTTGCACCAGAGAAAAATTTCAGAGATAATGGTTGCATCCAAAGCAAGCAGAGGTTTTAGTGTTCCTGACAATTCTGTATGGAACCAATGGCTTCTTGTTGGGGTGGAGGAAGGAGAGTGCAACAGATATTCATGCAGGTGGGAAAAAGAATGGTTCAGTTTCTGCCAGTGCAGACACCAGGCAAATCGACCCATGTAATCAGTAGAACCACTATATCAGACCGCTATCAAAGCAGCAGGAAGATTTCAAGATTAGCTCACCCACCCCATCCTGCCTTTTTTGCAGGTAATTACAGGATGTACTGTGATAGTTTATCAAATGATTATATTTCATTAGTCTACTGCAAAAAAACAGATTAAAAATAGGGATCCCTTCATTCCTAAGAAATCCATGGGTTGCTATGGTCCTTTCAGTGACCCTCATGTCCAGAGGACACACAGCCATGCAGATCCTCAGCATCCTCAATTTAAATGGATTAGATTTCCCAGTTAAGAGTCAGAGATTGTCAAAATGGATAAAGAAACATGACTCAACTGTATACAGTTTATATGAGACTATCCACATAACGAAAGACACAAGTAGGTTGAAAGTGAATGGATGCAAAAAATCCTGCAAATAATAGCTAAAAGAGTGCTGTTTAGTTATACTATAATCAAATAAAATAAACCTTAAGTAAAAAAAAAAATAGTTATAAGAGACAAAGACCAGTACACACTGATGAAAGTACATGACATCACAATTACCAATACATATGCACCTCATAGCCCAACCCAAAATATATGAAGTAAACTTGAAAGATTTGTAGGGAGAAATAGATTGTTCTATAGCAATAGTACTAGACTTCAATATACCACTTTCAGTAATGGATAGAACATCTAGGCAGAAGATCAATAAAGAAACAGAAGATTTAAGCAATATGATGAATCAACTAGAACTTAAAGACATATATAGAACACTTCACCCATAAGCAGTAGAAAAGACCCTCTTCTTTAGAAAATCTATGTCCAGATTAGAACATACATGTGGACACAAAACAGGTTTCAATAAAATTAAATATATAGAATCATACCATTTACCAGAGAACTTATCTGTCTAAAATGGAATGAAGCAAAGAATCAATACAAGAGAGGAGAAGTAGAAATTTCACAAATATGAGGAATCTAAAATTGACTATGAGGTGCAGAGGTGCCCAAAGATGTACTTACCAAATCCAATGGATGTGTCATGATGATGGGAACGAGTGTTGCTGGGGGGGGGGGGGGGGGAGAGGTGGGGTGGGGGGGGGTTGAATGGGACCTCACATATATATTTTTAATGTAATATTATTACAAAATCAATTAAAAAAAAGAAAAAAATAATTTAATTTGCTAACTAACAAATGAGAAAATGCAATAAATTAATTGTTTATAATAAAGAATGTTAGAGTCTGGAACTTGAAAAAAATAAAAATAAAAACACATTTTAAACAACCAATGGGTCAAAGGAAATTAGGAAATATCTTGATTTGTTCCCCTCTGATAGTCTATCTTTAGCAACACTCATCTTACTTTCTCCCACCCCAATGCCATACACACATTCACATATTGTGAATTAACATTCTAAACATTTTACATTTTGTTGTATATCAAAATATCTTCTGAGTAAAACAAAGGTCTTGACTAGGGTTCATAAACTACAGTGTCTAGCCAAATCTGGCAGAATGGTGCTACTGGAATAAAGTCACACTCATTCAAGTACATATTGTCCACAGCTCCTTTTAAGCTACAGACAATATTCCATATGTTATGAAATCAGAACCCTATGGAAAAAGATCTTAGTGATATTCATGCCAGTTTGTTCCATTTTCAAATGAAGAATGGTGAAAAAATGGACATGCTCCCTCTTAGATCTGGCACAAGGCAAGATGCCCACTGTCACCACTGTTATTTAACATTGTACTAGAATCTCTAGCCATAGCAATTAGGCAAGAAAAAACAATGAATGGAATTCAAATTGGAAAGGAAGAAGTAAATCATTCCCTCTGTGCAGGTGACATGATCCCATGTGTAGAAAATTTTGAGAAATCCACAACAAAGCTACTAGAAAAATCAACTAATTCAGCAAAGTGGTGAGGTACCAAATCAACATATAAAAATCAGTTATGTTTCTAAACAGTAGTAAGAAACAATCTGAGGAGGAAATCAGGAAAACAAATTCCTAAAGATGGCACAACTCAATTGTCTATGAGCAGATGAATTCCTAAAAAAAAGTCATACGTACATATAATGATTATTATACAGTTGTACAAAGAATGAAATTCTGATGATTCCTGAAGATATCATGTTGAGTGAGATAAGCCAGGCACAAAATGACAAATATTGGATGCTCTTATTGCTATGAAATAATGAGAATTTGCAAATTATAAAATCAGAAATTAGAATACAGGTTATCAGGGACCAGGGTGGAGGTAGGGAATGGGGAGTTAATGCTTAATTGGTACAGAGTTTCTGTTTGGGATGATGGGAATGTTTTGGCAATGGATGGTGGTGAAAGCAGTACAACAATATGAATGTAAGTAACACCATTGTAAGTACATTTGAAAGGGATTAAAATGGGAAATATCAGTGTATATTTGTTAAGAGCATTAAAAAATTAAAGAACTGTACAACTCAAACAGTGAACCCTAATGTAAACTATGAGCTACTGTGAATAGGATAATTATAGTTATATTTTTTCAATAATCACCACAAAAATACCACACTAGCCAGACATCAATATCAGGGAATATTGTGTTTGGAGGGTGGTTTCTGTACTTTCTGCATGATTTTCTTGTAAACCTATAACTTCTTTAATGTTTGCTGATTTATACTTCCAAACTCTACTGCACTGTCATTTTAAGGTGCTGCTATAGCTTGAAGTCCCTGTAGAGCAAGGGGCTATGGAGGAAAGAACATAACCTTTGGGTTTGGTTCAGAAGCCCTGAGATCACATGTCAGTTCTGATTTATACTTCATCTCCCTTTCTTAGGTCCTCATCTTTGAAATGAGTAGGTTTGCCCACAAAATCTTGAAGAAGATTCCTGGCTGTATTATATAGTCCAACTTCATTTGCCATTCTAATAAACCTTCTTGTCCTTCCAGAAGAATCTACATATTGATATTTTATTTTATTTTTTATTTTTTTTAGAAATTATTTTGTTTTTTTTTAGATTTATTTATTTCTCTCCCCTTCCCCCCCTCACCCCAGTTGTCTGTTCTCTGTGTCTATTTGCTGCGTCTTCTTTTTCCCCTTCTGTTGTCAGCAGCATGAGAATCTGTGTTTCTTTTTTTGTTGTGTCATCTTGTGTCAGTTCTCTGTGTGTGTGGCACCATTCCTGGGCAGGCTTCACTTTCTTTCGCACTGGGCGGCTCTCCTTATGGGGTGCACTACTTGTGTGTGGGGCTCCCCTATGCGGGGGATAACCCTGCATGGCAGGGAACCCATTGCGTGCATCAGCACTGTTCATGGGCCAGCTCCACACCGGTCAAGGAGGCCCGGGGTTTGAACCGCTGACCTCCCATGTAGGAGGTGGATGCCCTATCCATTGGGCCAAGTCCACTTCCCCATGTTGATATTTTAAATCATCTGTATCATTTGCTTCTTCACACCATTTTCATAGTTGCCCTTTTGCCTCTTTTCTTTTCCAAATCCCATTCCTCCCTCAAACTCTTGGTCTGCACATGAGTTGAAGCCTTCACTATACCAAAGGTGTCATTTTATTTAAGACATGACTATCTTGGAACCCTTGATAATTGCAACTTTTTATCAATATGGAACATATCAATGTTATGAACTGTTTGAAGCCAAAAACAGAAAACCTGGGTTTCACATATGTTCTAATAAATATTGCCTTTTTCCATTGCATACATATTTAATTCTGTCAGCATCTATATCTTTTATATGTAAAATGTAATATGGTATAAAATAGCCTGTGTGATTTCATGAAAGTGCTAATGACTGAGTAACTACTATATACCAGGTAGTGTTCCCAAGATATATGAAAACATTTACTTTACTAATTATGGCTAATATATATTGATTGCCATTTACCCTCCATCCATGTTTATAATTAATTTGCACAATAACCCTAGTAAACTAATATTATCATTAACCATTTCTTTGCAGATGGGAAAAAACGTTAGAGAAAATACTTTAGAGACATTATCACATTACTCAAATTCCCAAAAGATTAAGAAACAGAGCTGATGTGAAATCCCTTATATTCAACCACTGACCTGCACTCCCTCTTAATTTTCTGAATTCAGGAATGCTGTGCCAATGTGAGGGGCCTGAATTCACATTCACAAACATCTTGGGACCACAGCTTTTACTTTCCCTCAGGTAGTAGCTGGGGGCAATGGCAGCCCGTCCACAGATGGGCTACTTAGCAACATGGTGGCCAGAGGGACTGGCCATTGGAGTCTCCAGGAGCCTGAGGTCATGAGAAGAGAGAATCCACAGAGCTATGACCAGCTGGTGGGGCCGCAGGAGCCTGACACACCCCAGGAGAGAAGAGGGCTGGTGCCTGTGTACACAGGTGGGTGGGTGCAGGGTCAGAGACAATGGAAATGGCCATGTTCCCAGTGATGCAGGTGGGAGCTGACGGAGTGGGGAATCAACGTACCAGCAGCATGGGGGCAAGAGAAGGGACACACTGGTCTCTTGTTGCCCAGATTTGCTCTGAGGCTCTTCGGCTCCAGCAGCTCATCCAGGCCATGCTCCTGTCTTGTGTGCTGTTGGACGCTCTGTTCCCGGGTCACAGCAATAGGGGTCCTGCTACTCTCACCTGCCCCACCCCTGACCAAATATTTATCATCCATGGGGCAGGTGGGTTTGAGGTGGCTGCTGTTTCCTTCAAAATGGGACATTTTTCCAAAGTTAGACAATTATGCCTGGGAATTTTCCCTTAAGATCAAAGGCCCATCCTTAAATACTACCAGTGTATAATCATACCTTTGTGACCAGGTAATGTCTACAGGAAAGGCTTTTTGTGGAAAATTACAGACTCCTCTGAGATGGGGGCAGCAGGTGGGATGGACAATTCTGACTCAGCAGACAAAGTGGCTGGGAGTTCTTTTCATGCCACAAAAACACTTACACATGGATGACTCATTTTTACTAATTTAGGTGTGAAAGACACAAAACTCAGAAATCCTGAGAGAAATTTAAAAATATTATATATATGCCAAACTTTCTACATGGCAAAACTAAAAAAGTTAAGAAAGAGACAATGGACTGAAAAATATTCGCAGTACGTAAGACAGAGAGCTCTTTCCATGAACTTAACAGCTCCTTCAAATCAGTTTAAAAAACTCCCACCATGGAAGCTGTCATGGTTCAACTGACAGAGGATCCATCCATCACATGGGAGGTCCAGCGTTCAATTCCAGGGCTTCCCGGCTGTGTGGCGAGCTGGTCCAAGTGCAGTGCTGATGAGCACAAGTAGTGCCCTGCCATGCAGGGGTGTCCCCAGTGTAGGGGAACCCCTCAGGCAGAGTGCACCCCAAAAGGAGAGCCACCTTGAGCAAAGAAAGTGTAGCCCTGCCAGGAGTGGTGCCACACACATGGAGAGCTAATGCAGCAAGATGATGCAACAAAAAGAGACACAGATTCCTGGTGCCACTGAGAATGCAAGGGGACACAGAAGAACACAGAGCAAATGGACACAGGAGAACAGACAATGGTGGGGGGAAGAGGAAAGAAATGAATAAAATACATCTTTTGAAAAAAAAAAATCCAACAATTCCATTACAAAAGAGCTCAATAGAAAAGAAAGTTTTTTTTTCAGAGAGAATAAGTGTAAATACATCTCATTCACAACAGATGGAACTCATTTGGGGATACCACTGAGATACCAATTTTTAACTACCAGATTGGGAAAGATGAAAAACGCTTCATGACATAGGCATTCCCCAATAAACATTGACTTAAAAAACAAGGAGCTGTTTTTTCCTTATCAATCAAATCCTGATCTAGGGGATCCAGACTCTGAGTGAAGACTCTCAACAGCAGCTCAAGGAGCCTCGATCTTGTATCTTCCTGCTGCAACATCCATCCTGAGGAGCTGTCCTCCCTGTGGTCAAGAGACAGCTGCTGCAGATCCCACTGTTCTTTGGATCCACCAGAAATAAGGAGGAAACTACAAAGCAATACCTAACAAAAAGCAAGGCAACAGAATAACAAAAATGCATGTTATTATCATTATTTAAAAAGGCTACCATCCCTAGTGATCACATTTACCTGTTCAGAGCGCTGTTTCCTGGTCACACTAAGTTGAGGCAGGAAGTTTGGGAGCAGGTATCTGAGTGGCTGATGTTGCTGCTGACCAGAGAAAGGAGGGTGGGAGCTGGATAAAGGCAGGGCCTTCTGGACATTTTCACTGGGGAGCAGGGACTGTGGGGGAGGACCAGGGGCTTCTATAATTTTGAGAGTTCCATTGGGGCACCTCTATGGATGATAAGGCAGTAGGAGCTATGAAATGTGCAAGACATGTTCTTCAGCCCAGGAATTCTACTTCTAGGAATGTATTCCAAGGATATAGTCACTTATGTGAGTAGGTATTCATGTTAGTTTTGCTTATAACTGCAAAAGATTAGAAGTAACCATATTATATCAATTTAAGAATATGTTGTCAAGAAAACATATCTAAATATATGAGGAAGTTAGTTGATAACATACACAAACACTGGAATACTATGAGTCCCTGAAAAAGAATGAGACAGCTCCATGTGCATTGATATATGGAGGAGCACAGACTCTGTGGGTAGGTGAATGAGACAATGTGCAAATATGTCATGATTGCTGACAGCAGACCTTTCCTGGAGGAGAGTGAAGGGCCAGGGGCAGGGATAGAGGGAATGTTGAAATTTACCCCTTAATCTTTCTACCTTTCGAATTTTGTTCCCATACACAAATTCATTTTATTTTTAATATAAAAATTCACAGATCTTAGCAGGGGTATGCCAGTTGTTCTGATAATTCTCCAAGTTGAAAGATGATCCTGCTCAGCCTTTCACAAGATGTGCCCAGTCCATATTGGCTTCTTGAAATAAATTTGTTCTTTTGGCCTTAGTCTGACCAGTGCTTTGCTAACATCCTACTGGCCCTGAGCTGAGTCCATTTCACTGGATGTCTGCTCAGGCCACTGTCCTCTCCACATTGACCCTGGAAGGAGCCTAACCTCCCCTTGTCTCCAAAGCCTCCTTCATGAGGTGGGAATAACTCCTGAATCCTGTGAGGAATTAGCACCATGCCATTGGGTCCAAGGCTGCACAGAGGTCTAGACTCTCAGAGATTAGCTGGGTATTTTCAAGAAAATAAGAGGCATTTGTTCCCTGAACTTATTGAGTGAAAGCTCTGTTAATTTCTTCTTTTCAATATAAAAGGCAAATATTCAAGCAGATGGGGAACAGGAAACTATCGGGGTCCTTAATACCATTATCAACCTCAAACAAATACAGAAACTCACCCTGTAGATGATACTCATATGCCTGAAGCTGCTCGCATCGAGGAACATCAAAAGGCTTTGGGGGCTGCGGTACCCCCAAGCCCCAGACCAAGCCTTCTCTCACAGCACTGCTGACCTGAGCCACCTCCTAATACAATATAAATACAGCACTGGCCCCCTTCTCCCCAGGACACTCACACCCCTCTCCCAACAGGATGCTGACCTTGGGCAACTCACAGCCAAGAGGGTCCTCATCCTTCTGACTGCCGTCCACCTGGTGGCTCTCCAGACCCAGGCTGATGTCCTCATTGAATGAACTGGTGAGGTTCTAGCCCAGGACCAGCTAGGAGCAGACAGTCAGAGCTGGCCAACTCCTTTGCAGACAACAAAAACCCCACACAGGAGGCGAAAGGTGAGAGATGTCCACCCTAGCGAGAGAAATCTAGAAAGGAATTACCAGAGGTGGGCTCCAGAATCAGTCTGGAGGAGCCTGTGTCACTTTAGGTGACTTGACTTAGCCTCTTTATGCCTTGACGTTCTCATCTACACAGTGAGCATGGTATTCAGATGTAGTAAGGGATCTTCTTTCTCCAAAGCCTCTGGTTCCAAGACAAGAGTTGAAAATGACTATGTTTAGGACACGGTGAAGCATACTGAGATGTCCTTCTGGAGCAAAGCAGGTAGACTGAGTTCTAGGAAAACAGCTTTGCTGTCTCCATGGCAGGGTCCTTCAGAACATGGAGTCAGACATGAAGGTTGTGCTAAGGTGTGAGTGGGATGGGGTAGGAGCACTTACAAATTCAGAAAACCCAGAATGGGTGTCTAATCCTGCATGAACACTATTTCCTCTTTGTAGTCATTCCAGTTCTTAGGAACAGTCATTGCTACAGGCTCTAATTCACTGGCATGGCACAGCGTTCAAGCCAGCCTGTGACTTCCCCAGGGTTTCTGTTTACCCCAAATTGACCCAGGGGTCAATGCCTGATGTTCCTTCTGTTTCTTCAGGTATCAGGAAGGGCCTCATCTGCCATTGCAGACATCCATCCTGTCGTTTGGGAGAACGTCGTGGTGCGGCCTGCAAAATTGATCCTCTGAGCTACAGACTTTGCTGCCACTGAGAGATAAGAGTTCCAATTGGCCTTGACAAGATATAGAGCAATTATTAATATTTGCACCTTGTCCTGTTTCCTTTCCCTATCCCAAATAAAGTAGTTGCAACAAATTTTCTGAGTTTCTGAGTTTTGTTTTCTTGTGTGTGTGTGTTTTTTTTTAGTTTATAAATGTATTAGACTGGACTTGTTAGAATGCAAGTACCAGAAACTTAAGTCATACCTCTGAAACAAAACATTGGCTTCAAATGATCAGAAATTCCAAGAGGAATAAGAATAGGATTCCTATTCCTAAGAATAGGTAATTTCTATGAAAGCTCATATGACATTACTGTTCTATCATTAGACTGTGGATTGAAGCAGCATAAAGAAATAAAGTCCTCTGCTGAAGGTGATCATAAGAATATTTATAAACTCCAGTATATTTTTTTTCACTTTTTGGTATATAACTCCATTTTTCACTTGTTATACATTCAAATGGAAGGATATTGTTATAAATAGAGGGTGCTATATTTAAGCCTCTTCATAACCATAAAGAAAATATTTGAAATATAGACACAGAAGGAAATGAAAAGGGACCTAACATGACTCACTACAAAAGCTCAAACAGATACAAAATTGGTTATAATGGAAGAACTGAGGGACAAAAATGCTATCACTTATGAAAACCCCATAGTAAAAAGTCAGAAGAAAGTTATATATTATTGTTAGTCATTTTAAACATACATGGTTTAAATACTTGGGTAAAAAAGCAGTGACTGGTAGACTGGATAAAAAGGCAATGAACCAACTATAAGTTGCTTATTAGTAACTCACCCTGAATTCAAAGACACAAGTATGTTGAGAATGAAATAATGGAAAGAAATATTCCATACACATACTAATGAAAGGGGAGATGGGGTAGCTATACTAATGCCAAATAAAATAGACTTTCAGTAAAAAACTGTGACAAGAAACCAAGGAGGACATTATATACTGATAAAGAGGTTATTTCAATAAGATCTCTCTCTCTCTATATATATATACACATATACATATGTACATTTGCACATAATTGCAAAGGTCCTAATATATGAAGGAAATATTGACAGGTTAGAAAGGAGAAATAGATGGCTCTATTGGAGAAAAAGGAAATAGAAATCAAATTGATAAAGAAACCACAAAAAATGTTGGTCCTCAGAAAACATCTATAAAGTTGGCCAATATTTAGATAATCTGAAAAAGTAGAAAAAAGAGAAGTCACAAATTTTAAAAATTAGAAAATCAATAGAACACTCCTGCCAGCCTCATGGGAAAAAAAGGATTATAGGAGGACACTATGAACTACTGTATGCCAACAAATTAGAAAATTTAGTTGAAATGGACAAATTCTTAGAAATACCTAGCTACCTGCATTGACTCAAGAAGAAACAGAGCTCAACAGACAAATAAAAGTAAAGGCATTGAACCAGTGATGAAAACTTGGGTAAGAGGAAAAAGCCTGGGGAGCGGATGTGGCTTGAGCTGTTGAGCATCTGTATCTCACACGGGAGGCCCCAGGTCAGCTCCCAGAACCTCCTGAACAAACAAAAACAAACAAAACAAATGCAAAAACCAATCCAGGGAAGCCGATGTGGTTCAGTGGTTGAGCGCTGGCTTCCTACATATGAGGTTCCAGATTAATTCCCCGTTCCCCAGAACCTGAAAAAAAAGTGAGAGAGAATAAAATGAAGGTGTAGAACTCACACAGCACCTGCTCCCAAAAGAAAGAAAAGCCCAATTTCAATGGTTTCACTGGTGAGTTTTCCCAAACATTGCAAGAATAACTCTCTGCCATATGTCCTGACCCCTAGATAACCTGGGATTAGGACATGACCTCTGATAGCTGCTTTCACCCTCCACATCTAAGCCCTGCCCCAGCCAAGCACCTCTGAAAGTAATCTGTCTAGGCTGACTCTCTTTTCTCTTTTGAAGTCCTCCTAGAATGTTTCCAAGTTGCAATGTCCACAGTCATGAGACAGTGACCTAGTGCCCACATATATTCCCAGTAAAGTGGACCCTGCCCTGAGAGAAAATGGGAGGACAGCCTTCCAGTACCCCCTTATGGCCAGCAGGGGGCAGCCTTGCCCTTAGGAAAGTTGGCTCAAGAGGGACAGCCCTGGGCTTCCCTGAGAAGTGGAGCTTCCTCATCAAACTCTTGTCCTTGCACCCCCAGGGCCAACGCTACAGCATTAGTCCCAAATAAGGTGTTACTAAGGAAAAGCCAAGTAATTCCATAACTGATACTTGAGGAGAGCAGTTCACAAAAGTCCACTGAACACCAGGAAGGTCAGAGTTGAGTATCAGAGCCCTTCAGCCCTTACGTGACCTAGGAGGCCTCTGCTGATTCCAGATGCCGGACTTTGGAAAGTGCACATCTGCTCTCAGGCTCAGTATGCTTCTTCATGAAATGTGAACAATAGGATTCCAAGGATTACTATGTGCCTCAGGTAGGATAATTAGTATAATGTTCTTAGCACATGGTAAGAAACCATATATAATTAATTCAATTTAGCAATGTTAAGAACAGTAGGTTTGTGTTTTTCAACTCCACACAAAATATGACAACAGTGCTGAAGCACACTTGCTTTATGCATGAGAAAGTGCATTTACTCAAAGCCACGTGTCTAGTGTGTGCTGGAAATAGCACTGAAGTTCATGTCTCCTGATTCCAAACCCTCCAGAAGGCTTATAACATTAAACACCAGATAACAAATAAGAGGTGTTCCAAGGAGGTTTATAATGATTTAATTGTGGCATTATATACATTGAATGGATTTTGAGATTACCAACAGACTAAGTGTTCAGGAAATCTTAAGGTGTGAAGCAAGGAAAGAACATGGCCCTCACATTTGGCATGAAAAGGACGAGGAGAGAGGAGAGGCTCTCCCAGCCCTGTTTGAAAAGGGCAGGTTTAAGAAACCCCATACCCTCTTCACTGGGTTTTAGGGGACTCAATTCCATGGTGTGCCTAGGTTTACCTGAGTTTTAAGTGGTCATGGGCATTACAAACGTGGCCCTCAGCCCTGCTGCTAGAGGAGCACTCTGGAGTGAGTGTATACAAGAGAGTCAGGGAAGCAGATTTGGCTCAACTGGTAGAGGATCCGTCCACCACATGGGAGGACCAGGGCTCAAAACCAGGGTCTACTGACCCATGTGGTGAGCTGACCCACACACACTGCTGCTGCATGCAAGGAGTGCTGGCCCATGCAGGGGTGTCCCCACATAGGGGAGCCCCACTTGCAAGAAGTGCACCATGTAAGGAGAGCTGCCCCACATGAAAAAAGGCAACCTGCCTAGGAGTGGCCTTGCACACATGGAGAGCTGCCACAGCAGATGATGCAACAAAAAAGACACAGATTCCCAGTGCCACAGACAAGAATGCAAGCAGACACAGAAGAACACACAAGAGGACACAGAGAGAAAACAACTGGAGGTGGGGGGGAGAGAAATAAATTTTAAAAATAAAGATAAATAAAAACAAAAACAAGGGAGTGAACTCCACTGTTAGAGGAGCATTCTAGAGTCAGCATATACGAGAGAGGCCAGCAGACAACACCCAGATGTTCCCATGCAGGCTAGAGAAATCCATTACCATGAACAGAGAAAACAGAGCCCCTGTGATGGTCAGGCTATTGTATCAACTCAGCCAGGTAATTATGCCCAGTTGTTTGGTCAAGCAAGCACTGGGCTAACTGTAATCCAAGGGCATTTGTGGACTTTACTCACCACTGACTTTACTGCAGTGGTAAGTCATAGATAGCCGGTTACAGTTACATCAGTCAGGGCAATTGCCATCAGCAGTGAGGATGCTGAACCCAATCAGCTGAATCCCTTAAAAGGGGAAGCAATTCAAGTATTGAGAGAGAATTTCCCAGCTCATCTCTGGACAGCCAACGTCTCCCAGAACTCATCAGGAACCTTCATGGACCTTCATTGGAGGCCCTGCCTGCAGCCTGCCTGTGGAGCCTGGACTTGTGCATCCCCACGGCCGAGAGAGACTCTGATAAATCTCTTACTGTCGGCGGATTCCCTTGTTGGTTGTTCCCTAGAGAACCCTGACTAACACACCCTGTGAGGGTTCCTCAGGAGTTCCGTGTGGGGATGGGTGTCCTCGGCCTCTTGGAAGGGGTCGTGGCTGCACCCGGAGTGGGAAGGAAGTGAGCAGACCTGGCTGGATGGCAGGGAGCTCTGGGGGCCTCCCCCACCTGCCCCGCTGCCTCCTCTGCAGCCACATGGCCTCTCGAGCCCCTTCCTCGTCTTTTCTGACAGGGGCAGGGGGCGCAGGCTCAGCACAGGCCATGGTTTGCAGAGACTCCAGCAGGCTCTTCCTGGGTGACCTGAGGAGGGATGGGAAGGGCATAGAAGCTCTGTGCCTGGTGGTGTCCAGCGTGCAGTAACTTCAACAGGTGAGAGCAGCTGCGCTTTTCATACAGAAAGACCCACTAGCAGGAGGACTTGAATTCTTCTCACGCACTTGTGGAAAGTCGGTGGATTCTCTTCCTGCCCTGAGTCGTGGTTGGTATTCCCTGTGCTCAAGGCTCACTGGAGGAACCTGGGCTCGCGGGGCTCTTTGGTGGAAAGCGCAGCAGCAGGGAGGCCACGCCTGACCCCAAGCTGCTCACGGGTTCCCAGTCCACAAAGATAAGCTGGTAAGAGCACTGTGGAGACAGAGCAGTAGTGCTCACTTTGAAAGGAGAAAATATTTCTCTAGAATAACTGAAGTCATAAAAGGGAACCAAGTATACATTGCATTAAAAAAGGAATATATTTTGTATTTACTAATTTACTATGAAAGTCAATTTAACAATTAAAACAAAACTTAAAAAGCAGCTAGCACTAAAGTGCACTTGCTTCCTATTTGATACCTTTGTTAACCTTTTGGGAAACTAAACATTGTGTTGTAAGCAACCTGGTAAGTATAGGTCAGGTTTTTATTTAAGTTAGTGCTCAGATAAGCAGTCGTCGTATTCCCCCACACTGAGGTGCATCTCTGTGCCTTGGCCTGGGTCCCTGGAGCCAGGGCCTTGTGCTGAGACAGGTCAGAGCAGAGAGAAGGCAGCTGCCCTCCTGCAGGGGGGATGCCAGGGCCATGGACATGAGGGGCACACTGTAGGGTGCCAAGCTCTCCTAGGAGTGGCAGTGCCAACCCAGCTACGCATGGGTTACTGATGGTGGGCTGACAGTGAAGGCCCCACGCATCCTTCTCATTGACCTGTCCATGCAGCTCTGCAGGTGGATTTGCACTGTCTGGGCTGAACCTGGGTGAGCAGTGAGGAGCCCCTACCATCCAGAGCTTCACCCTAGCCTGGTGCCCCATTGATGGGCTCCTGCATTCCTATTTTTAAATGAATAATCCTGTTAACACTTTCGGAGAAATATTTGAGATAAAAAAATTACAAAGAATGAAAAACAAAAGACATTGCACACAATGCTCCTATGAGGTAGATACTTCATATAGAGAAATGTCTTGAACCAGCTCCGAAAGCTGGAACCTGAGTCTGCCACACAGCCTTGGCTCCTGCTTGTCTCCTTTGATTGTTCAGAAAACTCTGCTCTGTCTGACTATGAGGAATACCAAGGAGGTGCTGGGTGCTTCTACAAACATGCGTTAGGCCAGCTCTGCCTTCCTCATCTCTCCCCCTCCTGACTTGTCTCCAGTTGTGTGAGGATGCATGGACTGAAGCTGTGTAGCCTTGGACCACAGGCTGAGGACAGAGGCCAGGTCACTGGGCATGTGGGAGGGACTGTGGAGCCCATGAGCCAGCCAACGAGGAAGCAAAGCCACCTCCTCAGCCACTTCTAACTTCCTCCAAACTTGTAGCTCAAGTGACCTCTGGCTGGGTATTCAGTTGCTCGGCTACTCTCAGCTGAAACCATCCTAATGTACAATGGCATTCCTTCTATTCACCAGGCACTCTCTTCAGCAACTTATGGATCTAAACTCATTTGTGCCACACAATAACACTAGGGGGAAAATAGGTTCATTTATGTACAACTTGACAGGTTTGTTTTGTTTGTTTGGTTTTTTTTTTTAGCAAAAAACAACAGCAACAACAAGTATTTATTGAATACTACTATGTGCCCAGCAATTCAGGAAGTACAAAAGCAATAACGACTTGGTTGCTGTCCTCAGGGACATACACCCAAAATGCTTGAGGACCAGGTCACACATGGCCTGTACTCCCCAGTGACTCCCTTGGTGCAAAACTGCTAGTACTTCCCTCATTATTTGCTTTTCAACATCTGCCGCCATCTGGGAGGAGTCACTTCCCTTAGCTATCTAAGGTTGCCCCCAGTTGTTCTAGTTCTTTTACATCCTTTTCAGAGAATACAGAGATTCCAATTTCTTTGGGGATGGAGGGTATCAGGACCATTAGTTCCAGAGGGGAACAGAGGGAAGCCTCTTTGGCCTTTTCATCTGCCAATCTGTTGCCTTTTGCTTCAAAAGTGTGACACTTCTGATGCCCATTTGTATGTACACAGATATTTCCCTTGGTAAGAGTAAACTGGCTAACACTTGTTTTACCAGTTCCACATGGATTAATTCCTTCCCTCTGCTATTGATCAATCCCCTTTCTTCCCAAAGTTTTCCAAAGATGTGGACCATGCCAAAGGCATATTTAGAATCTGTGTAGACTGTACCATCTTTTTCCTCTAACAATTTAAGGGCTTGATTTAATGCATACAGCTCACAAGTTTGAGCTGAACAATCATTGAGCAGTCAGCCAGCTTCTTTCACCTCGCAAGTTAGTCCATCAACAACAGCATAGCCATTATGCCTTTTTCCTTCCAGGACCCTAGAAGACCCAACTATAAACAATTTTTCCCCTGAATGTAAGGGGTGATCCCCTAGGTCAGGCTGGACTCGGGTTTGGTATTCAATTAAGTCTAAACAATCATGTTCAGGAGTTTCTACTTGGTTGGGACTTTCCCAAAGGAAAGAAGCTGGGTTCAGACTATGATCAATTGTCGGTATTAAATCATCTTTTTCCATTAGAATAGCCTCATATTTCAGAATTTGGGAATCTGTTAAGCATCTTCCTGCTTTTTGAGACAAAATAGTCCTGACCTGCTGAGGGATGCTAACAACTAAGGCCCCTCCAAAGGTCAGTTTCCTGCTTTCTTCTACTAAGAGAGCAGTTGCTGCCATGGCCTGCACACAGCCTGGCCATCCCCTGGAGACTGGATCCAGGATTCTGGAAAGGAAGGCCACAGGCTTCCTTTGGCCTCCCCAGGTCTGGGTTAGGACTCCCAAGGCTGTCCCCCTTATCTACCATCACAAACCGATGGAAAGGTTTCTCGAGGGAGGGAAGGGCTAGAACGGGGGCTTGCACCAACACCTGTTTGAGCCCCTCTA
Organism: Dasypus novemcinctus; assembly: GCF_030445035.2. Lineage (NCBI taxonomy): Eukaryota > Metazoa > Chordata > Mammalia > Cingulata > Dasypodidae > Dasypus > Dasypus novemcinctus. The sequence continues at coordinate 57,442,743 of NC_080697.1, read as the reverse complement.
AGGCCTTTTACTTCCTCCTCCTTCCATTCTAACTTATCAGGCTCCCCCTCCAACAGTTTTTGGTATAACCCTTTGGTTTGGGATGCATAAGAATCTACCCATAATCTACAATATCCCACCAACCCCAAAAATCTTCTTAGTTCTCTTTTTGTCTCAGGAAGAGATAGTTCAGTAATGGCCTGAGTTCTTTCTGGATTTATCTTCCTCCTTCTCTCACTAATGAGATGACCCAGGTATTTGACTTCATTTCCTACAATTTGTACCTTACATTTTGACACTCTTAGCCCTTGATCCCCCAGGAAATTGAATAAGCTCTTTGCAGTTTGGACCACTATCTGCCTTTCTTCACCTGATAATAGCATATCATCCACATATTGTAAAAGGGAAATTTCAGGTGGGACTGCAAATTTCTCCAATATTTTTCCAGTTCCTGCCCAAAGAGGTTGGGGGATTCTGTGAAGCCTTGGGGTAAAACTGTCCACCTATAATGCTGTTTTCTTCCTGTAGAAGAATCCTCCTACTCAAAGGCAAACAAGTCTCTACTCTCTGGATCAAGTGGACAGGCCCAAAAGTCATCTTTTAGATCTATTACACAAAACAATTTATGATGGCAGGGGATCTTACTAAGGAGAGTGTATGGATTTAGGACTACTGGGTGTCAAACCTGAATGATTTGATTAATGGCCCTTAGATCCTGTACCAGCGTCCAACTACCATCTGATTTCTGAATAGGCAAGATAGGAGAATTGAGGAGAGACATGCAGGGCTCCAAGAGTCCATCCTGAAGGAGGCCTTCCATGATGGGTTAAGCCCCTGCCTCCCTTAAGGGGAATGGGATATTGTCTTTGACAAATAATTTCCCCTTCCTTTTTTAATTTGATTTTAATAGAACATACCTGCAAAACCCCTCTATTCCCTTCTCTTACCCACACTTCCTCTCTGATATCTTTTTCATCTTCTTCAGTGAGCATGGCTAAGACTACTTCTATCTGCCCATCCCTGACTTCCAAATCAAAACCCATGAATACTTTTAAGTCCCTTCCCAACAAATTACTCCTGGCTTCTGGGATGTACAACAAAGGGCTTACAATTCAATTGTCTGCCCAAAAAATATTAGTGGGAGAAAGAATGAGGACCTCAAATCCTTCTCCTTTTACCCCTAAGACTGTAAGAGAACTTCCAGAGAACTTGGTTCCTCTGGGGAGATGAGTCAGAGGATCCGGCTGTGCCAGTGTCCACTAGAAATGTAATTTCTTCTTGATATGGGCCCACCCTTAGATTTACTAAAGGTTCCAGGTGGGCTGTAGAAGTAAGGAGCCTCAGACCCCCTAATCCTCAAAATTCATGAGGGAAATTATCTGACTCTCTTTCTTTAAACTTGGGCATTCCCTTTTGAAATAACCAGGCCTCCCACAGTGATAGCACCCTGCAGAGCCTTGTCTTCTCCTTGCCCCCTGATCTAAATAAGCCCATTTTGCATCTTTATCTTGCCTCTGCCTCTTCGCTCCCTGACTCATCTCCAGTCTTTTCCTAACCATTTGATAGACTGTGCTAATCATAACCTTTTCTTTCTGTTTCTGCTTTTCCTCCTCTCTCCTTACAAACACTTTCTGGGACTCTCTCAATAACTCTTCCAATGGCTTATCCATCCATCCTTCTATTTTCTGAATCTTCTTCCGAATGTCAGGCCAAGACCCTTTCATATAGCTGACTTTTAACATTCCCTGAGCCACAGGATCATCAGGGTCCATCCCTGAATATTTCCTCACTTGGTCCCTCAGTCGTTGCAGGTAAGCAGAGGGAGTTTCATCCTTCTCCTGGGCTACTTTAAAGGCCTTACTCAAGTTTTGAGATTTGCCAATTTGATCCTCTGTATAATGAGGTCTCTAAGATCTTCCATTTGTGCTCTGCCCCCAGGTCATTATTACCTCAATTATGGTCTGTGTTTGCGAATTTCTGTTCTGCTGCCATCACACCCTGTCTGGGTGGATGCTGCCTTTCCCACTCCTTCATGACTGCCCTCCACACCATTCCTCTTTCTTCTCCCATAAAAAGGATATTCAGTATGGATATAAGTTCAGGCCAGGTGTATAAACTAGAACCTAGGAATTGATCTACTTGTTCAGCCAGCCTCACTGGATCTTCCATTAGAGATTTCATCTCCTTTTGGAAGTTCCTTACTTCAATACTTGTCAGTGGAACATTTACATAGCCAATCTCCCCTGGCCCCATTGGTACTTCTCTCAGTGGATACAAAGGCTCAATGGAGTTTTGTTCTTTCACTCTCTTTTCCTCAGATGCTCTGGGGAATGGAAAATTTAGTATATCTTTCTTACACAGTTCCAATTCTTTCCTCAGCTGTCGGTGGGTTGTAACCGGTGGGGCTGTTGGCCCCACTTGATTCTCCAGTTCCCCAGGGATTACAATGGATTCTATTGGGCCCTCCAAGTCTAACAACCCTTCTCCTGGGAGGGGAGGGGGAACATAAGGAGAAGGGAGATTAGGCAGGGGTCCCAGGGTTTAGTTTCTACAGCTTTTGTTTCTGCAGCCTTAGTTTCTCCAAGCTTAGTTTCTGCAAGCTTAGTCTTGGGGCCTGGATTTTCAGCTTTCATAGAATAGAAAGTGACCCCCTTTCCCTTTAACCTGCACATAGCATAGTCAGACTTTTCTTTGGAGAAGGGTGTTTTTCCATTTACATACAGTACAATGTTAGCACAAAGCCAATCCTCATCTGCCCCACATTTTGACCAGAATATGTCAGGTAGTAAAATACTTACCTTGGTCCAGATACAACAGTGGTATTTATTCATTTTCTGCTTGTCTTTTCCCTTGGTCTGATCACTATTGGTCCAATGCCTTACCATCCTCCCTAGTGGACTATCTGGAGCAATGTCTCTGGGGGATCCTTCCCCTTTTTCCCAGTTGACTGACTGCATCTATTTCCCATTCTGAATCTTGTCTGGTTCTCTTTCTTTTGAATCTTTTGCTTTGTCTGCATCTGGCCCTTTCCCTCATGGGAAAAGGGAAATGTGAATGCAGACTCCGCACCCACTTCACACTGTATGTCACACTTCTCATGCACGCACAGTGAACCTCAGACTCATCACAATTCCTGACCAGCAAGGTAATACTTAATAGCCTTTGTTCTTACCTGGGTCCATGCATGGAGTCACATGGTCAACAAGAGGCAGATTTTCCCTTCCGTATTTCTTGTCCACAACCAGCAGATCTAAGGGTCTGTTCTCAGGCCTCCCGGCTGCCAGAGGCGAGGCCCCCACCAGTGGAGTCCAAGACCCTTAAACAGCGGGGCACACCTCTCATCATCCTCCCCAGGGGTCCACTCTCTGAAGCCTCAGAATCCCGGGCAAGCCCCAAAGCTGTTAGAAAGAAATCTTCTGGAAGAAAATATGACTCACCTGATTGTGGAGAAGAAAAGAATTTATTCTCAGTCTTGCAAGAAGGGGCACACAACCAGAAAACGTGGCTGGCAATGCAAACAAAGAAAAATGACACAATTTATACCCCCAAGCCTAGCATGCAAGCCCTTCCTCCAAAGTTACAGCCTATCTGAGAAGATCTAACTGTCCCATGCAAAAGTTTGTGATTAATCGCTTCCCCCATCACATTCCAACCATTTTACCTGCTCCCCTTTGTCAAATAAGGAATGGAATTTAGTGCTGAATTGTTATTGACTTAGCTCTTTCTTGGGCATCCTTTTTACTGCCTATAGGACTGGCTTAAGCTGATGTCCTTTGTTGCTGTTTAACCCAGAAGTGGGAGACTGAGGCAGTAGGCTCCAGGTTACATTAATCTTCCTTTATGTGAAAACTAAACTAGGAAGGAAAAAGGAACTCTATTCATTCTCCTTAACTAAGAAAGAAAAAGTCAGGAATTATAATAAAGAAAATGCCAACAAAATGCCAGGAAGGTCGTTCACCCCCCACCTGCCTGTGCGATTCCCTTTCTCCTCATTCAATTGAAAGTGCCATGAGGGCAGGGACCTGGTCTGCTGAGATCTTTGTGCTTGTCTGTGTGAGTTTGGGAAGGTACTGATCTGTCCTCAGCTTTCTTTTTGTTCTTATCTTCATTTTATTTTGTGGTTGCAAGGATAAAATAATAAAAACCATGTAAAGTGTTTAGAGAGTGTCTGACAACTCAAAATATATTCCTGTTGTAGTTCTTGTTTTTGTCATCATCAGCATCACCTGCTGAAATGTAAACACTAAGGTAGTGGTTGGCACCAAGGAAGAGGAATAGCCATGCCTGGAATATGCATTTGGACTGGTGAACAGACAGCAATGATTGTGGTCCAGTGCCCATAATCTCAGCTTTCACTGTCTGATTGTGTGGTCCTTGCTCTACCTGGCCGACTGTGGTCAACTAGTTGGCACTGTCTCAATCCACCATGCCTTCCCCTTCCTTTTACACCATTCCTGAGCTCTGTGTACACAGCTCCTATTGCTTCACGAGCTGAGCTGAGGCTGTGTGGGAGAAGGAAGGGCATAAGGGAAGTTTATTCCAGTTATGACCATACCCCATGGTTTCCGCCATGTGTGTCTTCATCACCCAGATTCCTCTTTTATAGGAAAAAATTTACCTCAGCTTTTCTTCTTCCTCTGTGGTCCTCAATTTACTTGGGTGTAAATTCTGGAAAGAAAAATGAATGGTTAAAAATTTTAACTTTTGAATTTTTAACAGGTAGAATCTAGCATTCCCACAAACCAAAAGTTGCCTGTGAACCCCTGTGTTTGAGATCAGGTCTCTCTCAGCTCACCCTTCAGCCTTAAACAGCCTGCCTCAGAATCTCCCTCTCCTCAGCTTCTTCCTGGGAGAAGTATTTCTTGGACTCTCGAGAGGCATTTTGCAAAAGTGTTTAGTGTTTTAATGTGCTTATGAGTAATAATTAACAATAAAATACCTTTCTTTTTGCAGCAGGGTCTCCATGGCCTACTATCCTCAACATCAAACCTGTGGTCATTTAAGGAATGTTTGAGGACTAATGCTTCTCATCCTCATCCTCCACTTTTGCCAGTCCTAACCCACGGTCAGCACAGAAGCAACACAGCCACCCCCATCTTGAAACCTATTTACAGGTGACATGAATTCCTGTGACCTTGACTTAGGAATTCAGAGAGAAAATGAATGTGGATGTACTGAGAAGTAAGGTGAAAGGGACACGGTATGAAAGGAGAGATTAGACAGCTACAGAAGGTGCTTTCACGGAAGTTTGAATTCCAGTCTAGTTCAGGATATAAAAGATGCTCAGCTGTGCCCCTGTGATGCTAATGGTCAAGCTCATGGGGAAGAAGAGTTTATCGGCCTTTGGCAAACATGAACAGCAGGTGTGTATGTGGAGCTGCTATTCCTAGACCAGAGGAGCACTGGAGGTTTGAACCATCCAGCCTCATAGGCTCCTTCACCCTCAGCAATGTGCACATCAAACATCCTGAGGGCAGACCCTTCTCAGGAGTTTATTCCTCTCTGATCCTGCACCTCTGACCTGTATAAAGTCAGAGCTGGTATGTACTCATGTTCCTGTTCCCCATCAAAATGCTGATGTCCAGGTGACACACAGCCATGAGGTCACTCGCTCTCTTCCACATTCTCCTGGGACCCTGAGGCCAGCTGAGACACCAGGAAGAAAGCTGAGGTTCCCACCAGGAGGGGCCCTGGACAGAGGGGAGAGTGTGGCAGCTCCTCAGCTCTGGAAGCTTCTGGGGAGGAACTAGACCATGTGTGGGGGATTCCATGCCCAGGTGTGCCCTTAACAAGCCATGACATCATGAGCAAGTGACCGGCCCCTCCAGCCTCTGCTCTTTCCTGTAAGCTGAGGCCCTTGGAGCAGAGGCTCCCAGCAGCACTTGGGGCACTAAAGGCACTGGCTCTGGGGCTGTGCACATGAGGCTTAGCCACTGCAGTGCAGAGACTGAGGCAGGTCCACTAGGAGCTCATGGGCACTGGGGTCAGCATTTCAGGGTATCCGTGTCTGAGTGTGCTGGGTGGTGTTTGCACGCTCATCTGTGTGTGTTTATAAGTGTTTATGGAAGGGCAGGTGTTGGTAAAGTGGAAACATTTGGCTATCATGTGTGCAAGTACATGTGTCTCTGAGTGAGAGTGTGTGGGTGTTACAGGAAACAAACAACAGCCCAAATGAGATAAAGACCCACACCTGGGTGACCGGCCCATGGCCAGTTAAGAATCCTTTTTCTGCTCTAGGAACCGTGGCCCAGGTGTCCTGGGAGGCAGAGATTCTTCCCTGGGCTGCTCCATGCCATGACTCTTTCACTCACCCCTGCTCCCAGGCCCCACAGTGGGCCCAACATACCCCTTCTTTCCCAGACCTTTGGGAGAGACCCTCCTGCCACTGCAGACCCTGAAGGTGCAATGGCCTGAGCACCTGACTCAGGAAGTGGCCAGGCTCTGCTGCTCTGAGCTCTGCCAGCTGAGAACCAAAGCAGTGCAGGGTTACACCTGAAGGTGTGGAAATAGCTGGTTTACATCATGTCTTTCTCCAAATCGAGGTTTAATTATGAGCTCAGTGTGTGTGTATCTTCTTAAAATTAATTTTTAAATGACATGGTATGTTTATATTCTTCCAGCCATTGATAGGTGAGGCCACTGCTGTATCATCCACGATATTGCTTGACCCCTGATGATGCTCACCTGCAGCCCAGTGTTGGTCCAAGGGGGGCAGTGTCCTCACTTATTCTGGGTTCCACTACAAGAAAAAGGGAGGAAGGTGAAGACTCCCTGTGGGAGTTTGAAATCTTGTCTGTATAAAAGGTAATATAAAATGCCCTGTCATGTGCCTTCATGATGGTAGATGTTGGCATGAATTGAGGGACAGCAGTGGTGGTGATGATGGGGACACTTGAACACAGTGATGGGTAAGACTTTCCACTGTGCAGTCTCCTTCCCGCACACTTATATCATCCTGAGTTGGTGTCCATCATCCACCACCATCATCGTATAATTAATATCTTTTAAGCACCTTCTCTTTCCAGCACCTATTCCTGAGCATCACTCAGGTAATCTCACAACCGCCTGTTGAAGTAGGTTCTATTACATATCTTATAAATGAAGGAAATGGAGCACAGAATGATCAAGTGTAGCAGTTTGATATAATTGAGGAATTCCAAAAATAAATATTGGATTATGCTTGTAATCTGATCTGTACCTGGGCATGATTGAGTTATGATTAGGGTGTTGCATCTCCACCCCTTGGTGGGTGGGGACTCCCAGATAAAAGGCATGGCAAAGGACAGATTTGAGGATTTCTGATGTTAAAATTTGATGCTGAAGACCTGGGAAGTCAGCACACAGAGGAAAGGAAAGCCAGCCCCAGGAAGGAAGGAAACTTGAACCTAGAGAGAAGCAACCCCAAGAATGTAGGAACCCAGGAAGCCTGAACCCTTGCAGATATCGGCAGCCATCTTGCTCCAAATAGACTTTGGTGAGGGAAGTAACTTACTCTTTTTTTTTTTTTTAATGTTTTTATTACAGAAGTTGTGAACTTATAAAACAATCAAGCACTTGTGTAGAATTCCCATACAACACCCTTCACCAACACAACACACAGTTGTTAAAACTTTGTTACAGATTATGAGATAATAATATCAGACTCTTACCACCAACCATGGTCCCTAGCATACATCTGGCACACTTTTTCATGAACTCTGTCATCAGAGCAGTACATCTTTCACACTGACTCAAGAATATTACAGTATTGCTGGTAACCACAGTCCATAGGTCACACCAACTCTATTCTTCCCATGCTTCTCGACATTCCCACCACACTGCAATAGTGATGTACATCTTCTCGAACCTATAGAAGGACACTTTTGCATCTGTAACATCAACCACAATTCTCATCTACCTTGTGTTCACTGTTATTCAGTCATTAGACTATTCTCTAGCTTTCTTTTAATTGACATTTATGTCCCTAGACTACCCTTTCCTGCCACAATTCCATTTATAAGCCAGCTGCTACTCACTATGTGTTATCATCAACTCTATCCATTTACATACTTTTACAGTAAAGTTAATTTAAACTTCTAAACACATTAAACATCAGTAGTTCTCAGCCCTGCTCTTATCTCCTAATAACCTATACTCTATGTATTAACTCCATGCATTTATTCTTCATATTTAGTTTATATTAATGACACCATGCAATATTGATCCTTTTGTGTCTTGTTTACTACACTTCGCCTAATGTCTTCAAGATCAACCATGTTGTCATGTGTACCAATTTCCTTTCATCTAGTTGCATCAAAGTGTTCCATTGTATGTATATACTACATTATGTTTATCCATTCATTGGTTGATGGACACTTGGGTTGTTTCCATCTTTTGGTAATTGTGGATAATGCCACTATGAACATTGGTGTGCAGGAGTCTATTTGTGCTAAAATTTTCAGTTCTGGATATATTCTTAGTGGAGGAATTGCTGAATCATATGGCAGTTCTATATTAAGCTTTCTGAGGAACTGTCAAACTGTCTTCTAAAGAGGTTGCACCATTTCACAATCCCACCAACAGTGAAGAAGTGTTCCTATTTCTCTGCATCCTCTCCAGCACTTAATATTTTGGGGGTTTAAAAAAAAATAACAGCCATTCTATACATGTGAGAATATTTCATTTTAGTTTTGATTTGCTTTTCCCCAATAGCTAGTGGATGTGGAACATTTTTTTTTAATTCTTTTTTTTTTATTGACTTTGTAATAATATTACATTAAAAATATATATGTGAGGTCCCATTCAACCCCACCCCCCCACCCCCCCTTTCCCCCCCCAACAACACTCGTTCCCATCATCATGACACATCCATTGGATTTGGTAAGTACATCTTTGGGCACCTCTGCACCTCATAGACAATGGTCCACATCATGGCCCATACTCTCCTCCATTCCATCCAGTGGGCCCTGTGAGGATCCACGATGTCCGGTGATCACCCCCGAGGCGCCATCCAGGGCAGCTCCACGTCCCAAATACGCCCCCACCTCTCATCTCTTCCTGCCCTTCCCCATACCCATCATCCACCATGTCCACTTTTCCCAATCCAATGCCACCTCTTCTATGTGGACATTGGATTGGTTGTGTCCATTGCACCTCTATGTCAAGAGGAGGCTCAGATTCCACATGGATGCTGGCTGCCATCCTCCCATTTTCAGTTGTAATCACTCTAGGCTCCATGGTGTGGTGATTGTCCTTCTTCAACTCCATCTTAGCTGAGTGTGGTAAGTCCAATAAATCAGATTGTAGGTGCTGGAGTCTGTTGAGGCTCAGGACCTGGCTATCACATTATCAGTCCAGAGATTCAAATCCCCTAACTATATCTTAAACCCCAACGTTAACTGCACCTCCAGCAGATTAGTATGAAAGTCTTATGAAGGGAGATCCCATCTGAGTCCAGATTCATCACACATAAACACCATTTCCAGAGAGGGGCCATCTGCCCTGGTAGTAAACCCCATCGGCCATGACCATAACTCTCATGGGTCTCTTTAGCCTTCATAGGAACCAATATCTGGGGGTTGTATCTGCTTTATCTGTCTCTCTGACTCTGCTCAGTTGTGCATGAGGGCAATCCTTCTGCCAGTCTCCAGACTCTTTTTTAGAAACTCGTAGCCATATAAACTCATTTCTCCTTTCCATTTCCCCCTTACTTTAGGTCAAACAGCATTTTAAAGTCATGTTGTTTTATGTAGACATGGATATTCTGCTGATCCGCATTGAACCTTCCATATGAGGTCCTTTTCCAGTTGCATCATCAGTTGGTATTTGATAGTGGTCCCTCGTTGCCAGGGAGGCTCATCCCCGGGTGTCATGTCCCACGCTGGAGGGAAGGCATTGCATTTACATGCTGAGTTTGGCTTCGAGCCTGGCCACATTTGAGTAACATGAAGGCTGACAGGAGGAAATTCCCAGGCACAATGTTGCTCTAGGCCTTGTTCTTATTTTAGGTTTATCAGCTCACAAGCATAGTCATTAGCATCAGGGGCTCACTGTTGAACCCTCACTCCCTCCCGGTCCCCGCCGCTGTACCTGGGAGACTATCGCTGCTCCCCTAGGGACCACGACAGAGCACCACTGGCCAGGAACCCAGTACCCCCCCTGCTGGGTTTTTAATTGTTGCCACTATGAGTATATCCAATCATTACCATGCACCCTGGACATATGTTCTGTACAGCTCCCTGTCAGCCATATATCACCTGTCATTGGTATCCCATACCAGTATCCCTCCATTGCCATTGTTGAAACACTCTGTGATCCAGAACTCCCCGAAATTTGAAGCCCAATATAATGTCATGGTCCCTTACTAGGGAATGGCATATAGCGATGGGTTTAAAGGATAGATAAAGAACTTGGATAAAGTTAGATAAAGAACTTAGATAAAGAATGTTGACTTGAAAAAATTCCACATCCTATCCTTTTATTTCCCCCCCCCCTAATTATTCAGCGTTTCTTCGTAGGAGTCCTAGACCACAGCAATGCATATATATAATATACAGCACTCCCATACATCCACCACAACACCTTTTTCCTTCCACAGCGATACTCTTACACCCTATTCACATCATATTTACTTAAGGTGATGTACATAGTCTGAGATATTAGCTTTCTAACATGGTAATATCTGTGCTTACATTATGGTGCATACTTTAGGATACACAGTTCTTTACATTTTTAGTTCTCCTATGTTTTACATTATGGTTTACATTATCAGTCTGTCGTCTCCTATATGTTATGGTGTAATATTACATGTTTTATATCCATCCTTGTGTACTCTCAAGAAACTCCTCCCTTGCCCCCCATTTACTTTGGTTCCACACATTTAACGTCCATTTTCCCTTCCACCTTGGTGCCCACAGTGACAGTCAATCTCTGTTTCCTGAGGAGCCACTTCCAGAGATAGATGGAATAGTGTTTAGGGCCTAACTTGCTCATCTGCCCCAATGCCCTGGGAGCCACCCTTTCTCTCGAGGGATAGAGTTCCCTCTATTTGGTGGCATTAGTCCTCCCCAGGATGTGGGTCCACCCCCACTCTCACTACTTGGGATTCTACCCCATGGTGTCACCCACTCTGGCAGAATGAGCATTTAGACATTCCCCAGGAGCCCGTCCTGCATCAGACCCTCCCCTCTGAGCATTCTAAACAGGTAACCCTCTTTATTATATTTTGATATTATTTTCTCGGCATTTTACTCTCCACCACCTCCTAACCCTCTCCGGTGTTCGTATGCTACCCCTCCCTCCCCCCACTTTTGGGCAACATTACCCAACCGTCCCTCCCCAGCCACCCTCAAACCCGTAAAGCCCCAACCAAAGGCAACCCCTTGCCCCCATTTTATCTCTTCTTTGTGTTCATACTTACCACCATCTCGTCTTAAGTTCCACCCCTGCAGACATCGGCTCATATCCTTCCTCCACCCTCCGATTTCCTGTAAGCCTATCGTTCAGTCTCTTGCTATCTAGGGCAGCTTGTTTATTTCATATCATTGAGGTCATGTAGTATTTGTCCTTCAATGTCTGGGTTGCTTCACTCAACATAAGGTTCTCAAGATTCATCCATGTTATCACATGTGTTTGTAGTGTGTTTGTTCTTATAGCCGAGTAGTATTCCATTGTGTGTATATACCACATTTTATTGATCCACTCATCTGTTGATGGGCATTTGGGTTGATTCCAACTTTTGGCAATAGTGAACAATGCTGCTATGAACATTGGTGTACATATATCGGTTTGTGTCCTTGTTTTCAGTTCTGCTGGGTATATACCCAGCAGTGGTATTGCTGGGTCATATGGCAAATCTATGGCTAGTTTTTTGAGAAACCGCCATACTGTCCTCCAGAATGGTTGGATCCTTCTGCATTCCCACCAGCAGTGGATGAGTGTTCCCCTTCCTTCACATCCTCTCCAGCACTTGTATTCTTCTGTTTTTTTCATAGCTGCCAATCTTATGGGTGTAAGATGGTATCTCATTGTAGTTTTGATTTGCATTTCCCTGATAGCTAGAGATTTGGAACATTTTTTCATGTGCTTTCTTGCCATTTGTATTTCTTCTTCGGAGAAGTGTCTGTTTAAGTCTTTTTCCCATTTTTTAAATGGGTTGTTTATCTTTTTATTTTCAAGATATAGGAGTTCTTTATATATGCAAGTTATAAGTTTCTTATCAGATATATGATTGCCAAATATTTTCTCCCACTATGTGGGCTCCCTTTTTACTTTCTTGACAAACTCCTTTGAGGTGCAGAAGGCTTTAATTTTGAGGAAGTCCCATTTATCTATTAGTTCTTTTGCTGCTCGTGCTTTTGGTGAGATATTCATAAATCCATTTCCTATTACAAGGTCCTGTAGATGTTTCCCTACACTGCTTTCTAAGGTTTTTATGGTCTTGGCTCTTATATTTAGGTCTTTCATCCATCTTGAGTTGATCTTTGTATAAGGTGTGAGATGGTAATCCTCTTTCATTCTTCTACATATGGCTATCCAGTTCTCCAGACACCATTTGTTGAATAGGCCACTCTCTCCCAATTGAGAGGGTTTGGTGGCTTTATCGAATATTATGTGGCTGTATATGTGAGGTTCTATATCAGAGCTTTCAATTCGATTCCATTGGTCTATGTGTCTCTCCTTATGCCAATACCATGCTGTTTTCACCACCGTAGCTTTATAGTATGTTTTGAAGTCAGGTAGTGTGATTCCTCCAATTTCGTTTTTCTTTTTCAGTATGTCTTTGGCTATTCGGGGTCTCTTTCCTTTCCAAATAAATTTCATAGTTAGTTTTTCTAGTTCCTTAAAGAAGGCTGCGTTGATTTTTATTGGGATTGCATTGAATGTGTAGATCAATTTTGGTAGGATAGACATCTTAATAATGTTCAGTCTTCCTATCCATGAACAAGGAATAGTCTTCCATTTATTTAGGTCTTCTTTGATTTCCTTGAACAATCTTGTATAATTCTCATTGTATAAGTTCTTTACCTCTTTAGTTAAATTTATTCCTAAGTATTTGATTTTTTTATTTACTATTGTGAATGGTATTTGTTTCTTGATTTCCTCCTGATCTTGCTCATTATTGGTGTACAGAAATGCTACTGATTTTTGCGCATTGATCTTATAACCTGCGACTTTACTAAACTCATTTATGTGTTCTAGAATCTTCGTTGTAGATCTCTCAGGGTTTTCTATGTATAGGATCATGTCATCTGCAAATAATGAAATTTTGACTTCTTCCTTTCCAATTTGAATGCCTTTTATTTCTGGTTCTTGCCTCAGTGCTCGTGCAAGTACTTCTAAGACAATGTTAAATAGGAACGGAGACAGTGGGCATCCTTGTCTTGTTCCTGAGTTTAGAGGGAAGGAGTCTAGGATTTCTCCATTGTAAACAATATTGGCTTTAGGTTTTTCATATATACTCTTTATCATGTTCAAAAAATTCCCTTGTATTCCAATCTTTTGGAGTGTTTTTATCAAGAAAGGGTGCTGTATTTTGTCAAATGCTTTTTCTGCATCAATAGATATAATCATGTGATTTTTTTCCTTCAATCTGTTTATATGGTGTATTACGTTGATTGATTTTCTTATGTTGAACCATCCTTGCATACCTGGGATGAATCCCACTTGGTCGTGGTGTATAATACGTTTAATGTATTGTTGAATACGATTAGCAAGTATTTTGTTAAGTATTTTTGCGTCTAGGTTCATCAGAGAAATTGGTCTGTAATTTTCCTTTCTTGTGATGTCTTTGTTTGTCTTTGGTACTAGGGTAATGTTGGCATCATAGAAGGAGTTGGGTAATGTTCTTTCCGTTTCGATGTTTTGGAATAGTTTCAGCAGGATTGGTGTCAGTTCTTTCCGGAATGTTTTGTAGAATTCACCTGTGAAGCCATCTGGCCCTGGGCTCTTCTTAGTTGGGAGATTTTTGATAACTGATTCTATCTCTCTGCTTGTGATTGGTTTGTTAAGATCATCAATTTCTTCTTTCGTCAATATGGGCTGCTTATGTGTTTCTAGGAATTTGTCCATTTCCTCTAGATTGTCATTTTTGTTGGAATATAGTTTTTCAAAATATCCTCTTATGATAGTCTTTATTTCTGTTGGGTCAGTGGTGATATCGCCTTTCTCATTTCTTATTTTGTGTATTTGCATCTTCTCTCTTTTTTTCTTTGTTAGTGTTGCTAAAGGTTTGTCAATTTTCTTAATCTTCTCAAAAAACCAGCTCTTGGTCTTGTTTATCTGTTCAAGTGCTTTTTTATTTTCTATTTCATTTAGTTCTGCTCTTATCTTTGTTATTTCCTTCCTTCTTCTTCCTGTTGGATTACTTTGTTGTTGTTTTTCTAATTCCTTCAAATGTGCAGTTAGTTCTTCGATTTTTGCTCTTTCTTCTTTTTTGATATATGAATTTATGGCTATAAACTTCCCTCTCAGTACTGCTTTTGCTGCATCCCATAAATTTTGGTATGTTGTGTTATCATTATCATTTGTTTCAAGGTAGTCATTGATTTCTTTTGAGATTTCCTCTTTGACCCACTGTTTTTCTAAGAGTGTGCTGTTTAATTTCCAAATCGTGGTGTGAAATCTGGGCTTCTGTCCCTTGCAAATCTCCAGCTTGACTCCACTGTGGTCAGAGATAATGTTTTGTATGATTTCAATCTTTCTGAATTCGTTCAGCCTTTCTTTGTGGCCTAGCATATGATCTATCTTGGAGAATGATCCATGTGCGCTTGAGAAAAATGTATATCCTGCTGTGTTTGGGTGTAGCGATCTATATATGTCTATTAGATCGAGCTCCTCTAATATACTATTCAGATGTTTTGTTTCTTTGGTGATTCTCTTTTGAGATGTTCTGTCCAGAGTTGATAGTGGTGTATTAAAATCCCCCACTATAATTGTAGATGTATCTATTCTTTCACTTAGTTTTTCCAGCATTTGCCTGACGTATTTAGAGGCACCCTTGTTAGGGGCATAGATATTTATGATTGTTCGATCTCCTTGACAGATTTTCCCTTTCATTAAAATGTAGTATCCTTTGTCTCTCACAATAGTTTCACATTTAAAGTCTATTTTGTCTGATATTAATATAGCTACTCCTGCCTTTTTTTGGTTATTGTTAGCTTGTATGATTGTTTTCCAGCCATTCACTTTCAATCTCCATGCGTCTCTGGGTCTAAGATGTGTCTCTTGTAGACAGCATATGGATGGGTTATATTTCCTTATCCAATGTCCCAGTCTGAATCTTTTGATAGGTTGAGTTTAATCCATTGACATTCAGTGTTATTACTATCAAGGAATTATTTGTGTTAGCCATATTTTGATTGGATTTGTGTTTGTCATATTTTGTTTGTATATTTTTTTGGTCTTTTTTGTTGTTGTTGTTGGTCTTATACTCTCCTCCAACTTTGCCTTTCCTGTTTTTTCCTTTCTTCCTGCAGAACTCCCTTTAGAATTTCTTGAAGGGGAGGTTTCTTGTTGGTATACTCTTTCAGTTTCTGTTTGTCTGTGAATATTTTGAACTCTCCATCATGTTTGAATGCTAGTTTAGCTGGATAGAGTATTCTTGGTTGGAAGTTTTTTTCCTTTAGTACCTTGACTATATCATACCACTGTCTTCTTGCCTCCATGGTTTCAGAAGAGAAATCAGCACTTAATCTAATTGAGCTTCCCTTGTATGTGATGGTTTTCTTTTCTCTTGCTGCTTTTAGGATTTTCTCTTTGTCTTGAGCCTTGGATAATTTGATAAGTATATGTCTTGGGGTGGGCCTGTTGGGGTTTATGACTTGTGGAGTGCACTGGGCTTCTTGGATATGTACATCTGTCTCTTTCAGTAGATTTGGGAAGTTTTCAGCCATTATTTCCTGCAACACTCCTTCTGACCCCTTTCCCTTCTCTTCACCTTCTGGAATGCCTATAATACGTATGTTTGAGCGTTTTGCATTGTCATTCAGGTCCCTAAATCCTAATTGGATTTTTTCTATCTTTTTATTGACCCCTTCTACTATCTGTTTGATTTCTGAGGTACTGTCTTCCACATCACTAATTCTCTGCTCTGTCTCTTCTAGTCTGCTGATATTTGCTGCAAGTGTATTTTTGATTTCTTGCACTGTGGTGTTCATTCCCATCATATCTGTTATGTTTTTGCGTATGTCTGCAATTTCCCCTCCAAGTGATGTCTTCATGTTGTTAACCTCTTTCATTACTGCATCAAATTTGTCAGTAACTTACTCTTTATGACCTGGTATCTGTAAGCTCCGATCCCAAATAAATGCCTTTATGAAAACCAACCAATTTCTTGTATTTTGCTTGCATCTGCCCATTTAGAGGCAGCCTTGGGGTTTTGTCTGAGGCCCTGGATTCCAAAACCTGTGCTGCAGAGCCTTTGTGAGAGTGCCTCCACCCCTGGTGGAGCTGCATGGAACATCCTCGTATGTGTATTTCTGTGGATAGGTTGTCATTATTTTGGAGAAATACCCAGGGTTGAAGTTTTGGATATAAGGTAGGTATCCATTTTGATTTAATTGAGTTGGTTCATGCATCCAAGAGGATTGATATATCTGAATCTGTAGGACAGGCTGCAAAGATTGATGAAGATGACATTGAATTCCCCAGGAGAAGCTGTCTGTGTGAAGTAGAGTTATAAAATCTCCTTTCTGACTGCTGAAATCCTTTAACGTCTCTACCTCCTTTGTCCAGGGTAGATGGAATCAGCCACAGATGGAATCAACTGACCAATGATTGAAGTCCACCTGTAACATACTCACAGTAACTGTCAAGTTAAGGCTTGCTTGACCAAACAACTGACTGCTATAACCCAGTCAAGTTGACTCATGAAGTTAACCCTCTGTTCTTCAGGTCGACACAATAGCTGCTCCTCGCCACCAGCAAAGCAAGAGCTCCAGTTCTCTGAGTCTCTCCCATACTCAATATTGGTACGCTTTCAAGTTTAGCTGCTATAGTGGCATCTCACTTTGGTTTTAATGTTTGCTGTTCCCTAATAACACTGTGAAGTATCTTATTTATCACTCTAACATAATATATCATGATATATTTCATATTAATATATCCTCTTTTGTGCATGTCTGTCCAAATCTTTTATCTTTTTTTTTCCCCCAAATTAGAAGCCTAAGACTTGTTTCTATTAGTTCATTACATAATATATATTCTAGGTACAAATCCTTTGTCTGATACCTATATTAAGAATATTTTTTCTCATTCCTTGGCTTGCCCTTTATTTTCAGGAGCAGAGGTTTTAAATTTTGATGAAGTTCATGATGTTTATCTTTTAATATTTTTTTTTGTATGTTCATCCTAAGAAATATTCACCTTTCCCAGGTTGTGAAGATTTTTCTCCTGTGTTATCATCTAGGTACTTTATTTGAAACCATCTCAGTATCTTGAATAAAAACCATGAAAATTTTGCTGGTTAAAGCTTTTACACTTCGACTATACTCCACCTCAGGTTTACTTTTTAGGTATGGTGTGTGGTAGGAATTGATGTCCATTATTTGTGTGGTTTTTTTTAGATTGCTTTCGTGTTGACCCAGCAGTGTTTTTTGCAAAGGTTTTCTCATCCTCACTGGGGAAGTGTGGGTAGGGAACAAATTATTTCAGCTGGGGGTTCTCTAGACTCTGGTCAATCCCATATGACAGCACTCTAAGGACAGCTTGCTGGCTTCCCTTGACCAGGTCAAGTTTCTCACATTTCAGCCACCTTCTCTTCTGTCCATCTGCACTAAGAGGCCTTTGGATATCACTGCAACTTGCTGCTCACTGGGAAGGGCACCGTTCTCAGGAAACCACTTCACCAAGGCCCTGTAGTGTCCACTACTCTTCAGTAGTTCCATAGATATGTGTGATTTTATGTTATCTGAATTGCTCATTTAGATTTTTCTTGGTGCTACCTGAGGAAAAGTTCTTCCACATCCTCACATCCTAAATTGGAAGTGGCATGATCTCATATGTATTTTGAATGACAACCAGGGCAATTTTCCTAGGTCAGAGGCCTAGGTCTCCAAACTAGCTTAGGAGAGGACTGGGATGCAATTTACTCTTAGGAAGAATTTGAAGGTACTAAGATGACCACTAGAGGAGAGGGAATGGTTGTAATTTTGGGCCTAGACTGCTCATGACCAGAAAGCAATATCCCAGGTCACTAATGGAGTTTTATCAAGTGATAGGATCAGACTTGTATTTTGTCATCTCTTTTGTGGTGCTCTGTAATTCCCACTTATTATATAAAAACTTCAATTAAAAAAATCTATTATGCATAACTGCTCTTGTTGTAGAATTTGAGAGAAGTTCAATTATTTGAGTATAGAGAGGCCAGGACTCAGGAATGATTTTGAGAAGGAAAAATGGTTTATTGACAGTGGGCCGGACTCGGGAACTTCTGTTTGAATCCCGAGCCCTGAACAAGATTTTCAAATGTCTTTTATACAGAGAGGAAAGGCCAAATGATCCCTTTGTTTCAGTTCTCAATAGGCTTCAATTAGCATATATATCTTCCACATCTTAGGTAAGCTTTTAGCATGGACTCCAGACATTCTAGATAAGCTTTTAGCATATTTACTTTTTGCATTTCCCCTAAATACTTAAAGTTTATAGCCCTTGCATTGTTAAACTGTTTCCTGGGACTGGAGCCTGTTGCCATTGTCCCTAAGGGCAGGACTGCAGCCTCTTACCGTTCCACATCCACAGCCTTCAGCTTAGGTTATCTCTGAAGAGACAAAGAGCCTTCCACCCATAGCCCACATCATTCCCCCCCCCTTTTGCCAAAGTTTAACTTGCTAAGCTTTGGCATAATTATTGTTGGAGCTATGAGGTGGATGGCTGTTTGTTGTTTTGATTGATTATTTATCAGTCTTTAGTACAGCATCCAGGACTGTTTTTAGAAGTTTAGAACTTTTCATTCTGGACAGCAGAATCTTGGGCAGGGGCCTCCTGCAGTTATTCTGCTGCCACTGGCACTCACGTAGATTTCCAGTCAGGTTCCAGATCCATCTATTACTTTTATTTTACTCTTAAATAGTTTACACCTTTAATTTAAAAGGGGTGCTGAAGGGAGATGGACGATCTCTTTTCTGTAACTGCTTCCTGCTGGCCATGGGCTGTAGTCATTGCCTAATAAGGTGTAAAACTCTTAATTTATTCTAACTGGACGAAGATTGATCTGGCATTCTGTACGAAGTTGGATGAAGTTTTCATATGGTTAATAAGATGTTCACTCTGAAAGAAACAAACTTAATTAAAAATTTGGAATACCTGTTTTTAAAAGAGGACACATTGGATTACAGAGGTAGACAAAGTTAGATGCCTATAAAGATGGCACTCCTTAAAAGCTGGTGGGAACAGCATATATATTCTTTTTTAAGTTATCCATCTTTAGAGATAAATTGCAACAGACACTTAGCTTTGCCTGAAGACACATTCCAAGCTGTTCAATGATTGACACTCATTCACTCTGTCAGATGCTCCTGGTGAACTGGCACTCCGTGGGCAACTGGCTTCACTCAGGATTAGAACACTGATTTGGAAATACTCTTAGTTTTCACCTGTGGGAGTGATCAGAACTACAGAATAAAGATTTTACACCTTGGTTTTCATTGTACAATTTCTAGCAATTTTGACTTGTTCAATAGGTGACTCACCATCAGCAAGCAAGCCTCACTTTTGCTACACAGCAGAGTACAGCAGAATATAGAAGTTGACTGAGACTGGCTGAGAATGCCACCTTATTCTATAGACATGTTATTAACTGTTTAGAAAATGATTTTTACCAGGAATTTAACATGTCTAATATACTTCTGCACTTGATCCAAAATAGAAAAGATAACATTACAATTATTAGGCATATATTTAGTACAGGATAAAAGTACAGCACTTAATATTAACTAATGTATTACTTAATGCATAAGGATTAAGAGTTGCAATTATTAGTTTTGAGTTTCAGGTTTGTAATACCTTACATGTTATCTCTCCATGAGAGCAGGCCATAATGCCAATTGTGTTTAAGTTTCACTTACAGTATCCTGGTATCATGGCTCCACTTAGCATGTTCTTCAACGCAGTGAGCAAGTTGCAGCATCCTTCATCTTAGAGAGATTTTCCAGTATTCCACTAGCCTGGTGCATAGTGCTCTCTGGCACTATGGAACAGTGCCAGTCTGGAGGCAATATCCATTGTACACTTGGCTGTATGGAGTCATTATTGGCTGCTGCAGGAGCTTGAAACTGCAATATAGTTTCCATCGACTTCAGGAGCAGAACCAGAGACTGATATAGCACATATTTTAATTGAGGGGTCAGTGACCAGCCTAGCCAATAACTCACATGGAGAGGCCACCTATAATGTATTCAAGGCCTGGTTTGAATGCACAAGAGTTTGACAATGTTAAAATTTATTCCATGTTTTTATATATATTTTAAACAACTTAATGAAACACATATATCAAATGACTGTTTACTTACACAATTTTACTATGAAGATAACAGTAGGTACTTTAGTAATAGAGTAAAAATATTATTTTTCATTGTTAGAATGAAAACAGAATATTTCCAATAGAATCAAGACAACTTTTTATTACCATTTACTTAAATGTGTACTTTGCAGTGGCCTTCAGACAGGTTTATTATCATGAAGTTATTTCTGCTACCAATACCAATCTAAGTTTTTTTAGTTAACAATGACTTCTACAACTAGAACTATTTAAACATTTTCAGTTTGGAAGATGTTTTACAAACTCTTTATAATTGACTATAACCACATTGACTAGCCACCTCATGTTTAAATAAACTTACTAAATTACAATTACCAATGAAAGAAATTAACTATTTAAGATAGCATATCTACAATCTTTTTCCTTTAGCCTAATTTCACTAATGTGAACTTACAATTTTCATTACTCTAAAGATTTCGTACATAATGTTAATTTAGTTTATAAATTAACTATGGGAGATTACACTCAAGTTAAATAAAATTGAAACCATAATAGTTAATGCAAGGAATGTTCTCTTTTTCCCTTATAGGAAGCTAAAAACTTCTTTTCTTTAAGTTATGAAAATTATTAATTTAAAAGCATACTGACTACCAGGTTTTAAAACACATGCATACTGACTACCAGGTTTTAAAACACATTACACAATTACTTAATTTTTTAAATCATAACCCAGGAAAGATCTCTCCATAGTTTTTATGGACTTTCCTTTACTTACTGAAATTTGTTAATAGAGTCACTAATTACCTTTATTTTGTTGGAAAGAAATCTTCTGGAAGAAAATAAGGCTCACCAGATTGTGGAGACGAAAATAATTTATTCTCAATCTCGCAAGAAGGGGTGCAGAGCCAGGTATGGCTGGTGCCACGAACAAAGAAAAATGACACAATTTATACCCCTAAGCCTAGCATGCAAGCTCTTCCTCTGTTTTTCCATAGATTGGATACTTCAGAAGTTACAGCTTATCTGAGATTTAACTTTCCCACGCAAAAGTTTTATTTAACTGCTTCTTCTATCACATTCCAACCATTTTAGTTTTTACCTGCTCCCCTTTGTCAAATAAGGAATAGAATTTAGTGCTGAAATGGCACCAACTTAGTTAGCTCCTTCTTGGGCATCCTTCCACTGCCCATAGGACTGGCCTAAACTGGTCTCCTCCACTGCTGTCCAACCCGGGAGTGGGAGACTGAGGCAGCAGGCCACCAGGTTACATTAACATTTTTCTTATGTGAAAATTAACCTAATCTTTGTTTTTTCTTTTTTTTTTTCATTTTATGGCTGACAAAGGTTTAAACTGGGAAATTACCAGGCAAACTGATTCTTAATTCCCTAGCCTAGTAGATAGGTTTAATCTGCCACATAGTCTTGCCTTAAAAGCTCTTGCAAAGAGGAGGCCCTTTCCCAATTGTTTCCATAATCAGATTTCTATGACTTTTTCATCCTGCTTAGTTTAATTTGGGCTTTAAGAATATTTATAAATATAACTGCATATTTAATTTTTAACAATTTGAATAGACCTCTTTTAAGATTTTTTATTTGTTAATTTGATATTATCCTGATGTATGAAGACATACATTGAGCATTTTTTTAAAAAATGGGCAGACACAAAGAGTTATACACAAACACAACTCATTGATATTACTTATAATTTGCATTAATTTATATACTGTTAAGCTTAATTAATTAGGGGTCCAGAAATACATATTACTTATATAACTGCATATTTAACCTCAACAATTTGAACAAATAGGCAGATATAAATAGTTTGAGACAAGAACATAACTTTAATTACTTTAAACTTCTAATCTTTACAAAACAAGTGTGACTGCAAACATTTCAAAGACTCTTGAAACTCTTCTTAATTTGCACTATGACCATGCAGTTTACCACAAGAATGTTCCTTCTTACTTAATGGACTGTAATAACCAAAATGTTCTCAATGCCTTTGCACCATTTTGTTTTAGAACTTTATATTTTACTTTGAAATTAGCAGAATTTTGGATAAGCAACAAGATTAATTTTATATATATTTACTGAGGCTATTTGAAGCCTCAGGGAGACAGACTGCTTTCTCTCATGAATTGCCACTCTTAGGAACACTGACTGTCAAGACAGGAGACTTCTCCCCCTCCACCCCCCTTTTTGATTTTGGAGATAATAAAACTCCAGTGGTCATTTAACCTTATTCCATCAGGCAGCCATTTATTTAGGTTACACTTGAATTCATGAGAGAAAGGGTTACTAATACCAGGAGAGGAGACAGTGATGTCCCAGCTCTTCTCAATTATGAAATAATCATAGACAAAGGCAAAGGGTGAGGTTAGGCTTGAAGTAACCATAAACAAAGGAAAGGTTAGTTTTGAATTTACACTTAAATAATAGTTTCAGGCTAAATTCACCCAGCTATAATTTCAGTTATTGTCTTTCCACTGTTTTATAATATAAATGCATTTATAAATGATTTTAACTCTTAGTTACAGTTTTTATTAATTTTTTTAAAAAACCTATTAATTTTATAACACCTTTAAATACCTTTCATTCGACTTATAACATATTAAATGAACTTAACCATTACTTTAATTTTTCCTTTAAAGTAAAAGAATAAATCTCTTACAGTTAGTTTGAAATAAAAAGCTACTTTTCAGGATTTGATTTCTAGAACATAAATGTTCTTTTAAAAGAGGTAAGACTCTTCTTTAAACACTGAGGAAATGATGAGGTTAAAGCACAAGAAGCTATTGATAAAAGATTTTCTTTGTATATTGATCTTACTCAATTTTAATCATAAAAATTTTCCTTCCACAAACCTTCTACACTTTCAGTATTCATTCAGGTTCTGTCCACACTCTACTCTTTCCAATAATCATTTTATCTTAGGACAAAATCATCTTCTGTTTCCTTAACAATAAAAACACACTCCATATATCCCACATACTAAGTTACCAGGCAAACTTCTTACAACATATAATTGCCATTAATACTAAACAAGCTTGTTAAAATAATGAACTTTTCTTCACTTTAAATACTTAGTTAGTAGCATGTAATACCAGAAACAGTTTTTTTGGAAGCAAGTTGGCAGGGGAGATTGGCTGCCGAATAAGTTTGTTATAAAATTGCCTCTTATTATTATTATCAATTCAGTTTTGTTAAATAATGACTTTCTGCAATTAGCCATTTAAATACCTTAAACAATGCTTTGTAAAACTTTTATAATTATTTATAGCCTTAAGACAAATTTTACCTTCACAGAACACGTTCTCTTACTTAAAGTTACTACAATACCTTCTAAGAACCTGGGCAGAAAGCAAAGGTATTTTGGCTTTGACACCCTAGGGAGGGAACCTTACCGCATTTATTCTGATTCTGCTTTTTACCCCCTTCACGGCAGTCGGGTGCACAACAATCAAACGGGAATGCAGCTTATGAATAGAAGGTGTGGACTCACTGGAAAGGGGCAAGCCACTCCCCCCTTTCCAGCTTTCAGGCCAAAATGGGTAGACAGAACCTACTCAAATTCAGCAACTCTCCAGGGGACCCAGCCACCCTGACTGGGGCAGCCCCAACAAACTTGGGTGCATGGCGTGGACACAGATGGCCTCCAAGCCCTGGCAAAGGGCCAGACCAGAGACAAGACAGCAGAGCATGCACAAACATCTACACTCCGCAAACATCCAGACTCCTCAGCTTTTGCCCCAGAATCATTTCACCCCCTTGCCAATGGCAAGGGAGGGCCCCAGCTCAGCTGTAATTCTACTTTACATAAGGACACAACTCCAACACTAGCATTGAGCTGACACAGACAGAAGCACAAAGGTCACTAATCTGACCCACAAGTTTATATATTTATTTTCACCATGGCTGCCCCCCACAGCCATCACAAACCTCAGAACACTTAACATTTGATATAAAGCACATTCATTCACAAATTAGCACCATAACAAAAGATTTCAGCTAGACTTTTCCACTGTTTAAACTTTACACCCAGACCAAGCTCCACCAGAAAAGCTGATACATTTTCCTATAACCAAGTTTTGTTTTCCTTAATCTAGACCAATTTCCAGGATGTTAGGACTTGAACCTATAAACAGCTCTTCCTATTAAAATCAAGCCTCCACTCCTTTAGTGAATATAAGACTAGTACCAGATTCTAACATGCAGTTAGACAAACCCAAAACACAAGGGCTTTTCCCGGTTTTTCTCCTTTTCCCAAGCCTAGAGAGAATGGCTTCCCCCCAGCCTTCTGGGTTTACTAGGGTTCTCTCGGGAGGTGATCAGCCTCCCCTTCCTAGCAATTAAAGCTAGGGCCTAACAGACTGTACTCACCTGGGGAGTCTTACCTTCTTCCATGTTCAGAGTTCTTTTTCGTTCCCAGAATCCTTCTCTTCAGACCTTACATTGCCCTCGATTTTTGTCAGGAAGACTCCGGTGGAGCCCACATCTTTTCTGGATTAAATTTAATCCAGGGGCGCCCAGATTTGGGGTTCACCCGAGTCCTCCCGGCTTCCTCGGGGATTTGGAAGGGGCAGCAAAATGCTACCGTCTCTGGCCTTCCTTTGATGTCCCACCAGAGTTGCCAAAAATGTTGTAGAATTTGAGAGAAGTTCAATTATTTGAGTATAGAGAGGCCAGGACTCAGGAATGATTTTGAGAAGGAAAAATGGTTTATTGATGGCGGGCCGGACTCGGGAACTTCTGTTTGAATCCCGAGCCCTGAACAAGATTTTCAAACGTCTTTTATACAGAGAGGAAAGGCCAAATGGTCCCTTTGTTTCAGTTCTCAATAGGCTTCAATTAGCATATATATCTTCCACATCTTAGGTAAGCTTTTAGCATGGACTCCAGATATTCTAGATAAGCTTTTAGCATATTTACTTTTTGCATTTCCCCTAAATACTTAAAGTTTATAGCCCTTGCATTGTTAAACTGTTTCCTGGGACTGGAGCCTGTTGCCATTGTCCCTAAGGGCAGGACTGCAGCCTCTTACCATTCCACACCCACAGCCTTCAGCTTAGGTTATCTCTGAAGAGACAAAGAGCCTTCCACCCATAGCCCACATCACTCTGAGTTACTTGTTTGCTTCAGTAGTGGAAGGGGAGAATATAAGAGCAATGTGCTGAGTGGATCAAAGAACATTGGAGAAGAGCACCTGTGGTGGAAGACAAGGTGAAGAGTGACTCAGTAAAGCAGAAACTTACAGAAAGATTAGAATAGGAGAAAGGTGTTCTGCAGAGGACTCCTGGGAGGTAATAAGGCAACTGGTGCTTCTCCTTGTGATAGTGAGGCTGGAGTCATTAGATTTTGATTATTAAAGAAAGACCGATCCCTTGTAATAGATGTCCACAATTTTACCTGGTCCTATATCTCTTTCTTTTGGAAAATATCTATTTTACCTAGTGTCATTCTTGGATGGGGGAGAGGTTGTTAATCCAAGTTTCTTTGACATAGGAGGAAGCATCTGGCAAAAAATTAACAATCAGAAAACCCTCAACCTATGAGCACAGTGATTGGTCCAGGTGTGGGCACCTGGGGCCAGTAGGACACTTATTATAAGGATGCTGAGGTGGGATTCCTCTCCAAGAGGGACTATAGTTTTCTCTGACACAGGGAAAACATTTTGGAAAATAAAGTAAAAACAGTAGGAGGAAAATGGACCTGAAAGGACTCTAGTTCACTCTTCTCATGTTGTTAACTCCTTTTTTTAAAATTATTTATTTATTTTTTAAAAATTACATTCAAAAAATATGAGGTCCCATTCAACCCCCCCCACCCCCCACTCTCCCCACAGCAACACTCTCTCCCATCATCTTGACACATCCATTGCACCTGGTAAGTACATCTCTGAGCATCACTGCACCCCTAGTCAATGGTCCACATCATAGCCCACACTCTCCCATGTTCCATCCAGTGGGCCCTGGGGGGATCTACAATGTCCCGTAATTGTCCGTGAAGCATCACCCAGGACATCTCCTCGTCCCGAAAACGCCTCCACATCTCATCTCTTCCTCCCATTCCCCAAACCCAGCAGCCACCATGGCTACCCTTCCCACACCCATTCCACATTTTCTCTGTGGACATTGGATTGGTTGTGTCCATTGCACAACTATGTCAAGTGGGGGCTTAGATTCCACATGGATACTGGATGCACTCCTCCTGCTTTCAGTTGTAGACACTCTAGGCTCCATGGTGTGGTGGTTGACCTTCTTCAACTCGATGTTAGCTGAGTGGGGTAAGTCCAATAAATCAAAGTGTAGGAGCTGAAGTCTGTTGGGACTCTGGGCCTGGGTGTCATATTATCAGTCCAGAGATTCAAAACCCCTAAATATATCTAAAACCCCAGCACCAACTACTATTCCATTAAAGTAGCATGCAAGTCTTGTGAAAAGAGATCCCCTCTGAGTCCAATTCCATCATGCAGAAACACCAGCTCCAAAGAAGGGCCATCTGCCATGGCAGTGAACCCCATCTGTCATGACCATAGGACCCGTGGGTCTCTTTATCCCTCAAAAGAACCAATACCTGGGGTTGTATCTACTTTATCTGTCTCTCAGACTCTGCTCACTCCTTTTTTATCTTATTCCATTGCTTTGGGTTATTCGAGAGTAAAAGAGTTCTGACTAAAAACGCTATGAAGTAGGAAGACTTGCAGACACTTGGATTTACATTTTGGTTTCCTGTGTAGGAGCATTTTGTTTTTGTTTTTTTAAAAGATTTATTTATATATTTATTTCTCTCCCCCCACCCCCACCCCAGTTGTCTGTTTGCTTTGTCTATTTGTTGCATCTTCTTTGTCCGCTTCTGTTGTTGTCAGCGGCACCCAGAATCTGTTTTTCTTTTTGTTGCATCATCTTGCAGTGTCAGCTTTCAGTGTATGCAGTGCCATTCCTGGGCAGACTGCACATTCTTTCCTGCTGGGTGGCTCTACTTACGGGGCGCACTCCTTGCACGTGGGGCTCCCCTACATGGGGGACACCTCTGTGTGGCATGGCACTCCTTTTACAGATCAGCACTGTGCATGGGACAGCTGCACACAGGTCAAGGAGGCCAGGGGTTTGAACCACAGACTTCCCATGTGGTAGACAGATGCCCTATCCACTGGGCCAAGTCCGCTTCCCCCTATTCTCTTTTTTACCATATCATCCAACTTCCAAGTTGTTCAGCAAATTATCATGATCAGTGGGACTGACCCTGTCATTGATTCTTCAGATTGGAAGCAAGCTACTCAGGATACTCCTTGAGAAGGAATCTCCCCCTTGTTCACTCTTAAAGGCCATGTTCTTTTATTATTTTCTTACAAGGGTCCAAAGCCTTTCTAAAATGGTCTTTGATCCTATTTCATAGATTATTTCTGAGATAAGTTTTGAAGTATGACTTTCTGAAACTGTGTGTTTTGCTTCAGGAGAGGAGTGGAAGGATCTCTGCTAATGTAAAAGCAGTGACTTTGGTTGTTCCATTTTCTACAGCCTCTATAACAGGCCCCAAATGACTGGTGTCCTGGAACTTACACATTGGTTGTACGCACCAAGTTTATGTTTGGGGGTGAACATTTTCCTTTATTTTCACATTCCCATCAAGACATAGATTTGTAGGAGCATTTTGAATTCTTGTGAGGCACCCACATGCTCCTCCAACTAAGCTCTATCCTAGATTTGAGCCATGCTATCCTCTTCATGCCCACAACTTTGTTAGGTTAATGGCAACGTAGAGTGCAAACTGGCAAGTCATAGGCTGTGCTGTCATTTAGAATGACACACCAAATCAAAGCATAAATATGGAAACTTCCCTGAAATTGATGTCAGAGCATGGGGATATCTTTTGCTTGAGATTGGGTGAGACAGTAAGAAGGCATCTAAAATACCATGGGAGCAGACCAAAGTAGTCAGGGGCAAACAATTCTACTGAAAATTACAGGCTAGAGAGCCTCCATGGGTTAATGCCAAAATCAACAGTGTTTAGCTCCACAGACCTGAGAATGATGACCTAGGGAATGAGCTATGGTAGAGGGATTAAATTTGAATAATATGTCATCAGTGCCTGAATGGGTTGCATGGACTTTGGTATTAAAACATAGTATTGAAAGGGACTAAAGAGTTTGAGGAAATTCTGACAAGGTATTTAGAGGAATGGCTTAGGCTGAGAAAGCCTCAAATGGTTGTCATTCTATTGCCCAGTTTGTTGCATCAGTTTATTTGCATCATTTTCTGTATGAGTTCATTTTGCTAATTTTTGCATCAGATTGTTTGCATCATTTTGTTGCATCAGTTCATTCCAGTGGGGACAGCTTGCTTCAGTTTGTTTGCATCATTTGTTGCATCAGTTTGTTCATATCATTTGTTGCCTCAGAACTGTTGCATCAGTTCATTCCAGTGGGGACAGTTGTCTTTTAACACATTGATAGAACTCTATTTCTGCATGATTCAAACTTGGTCCTAGTAAAGTCTGACCTAGGTAAACCAAGGGCAGAACTCTAAGTCCTAGAATCCTTTGCAAATTAATCCTTCCACAAGTGAGTTAGTCAGACTCTGGAACTCATTAATTTTCAGGCATTTCCCCAGCATTTCCAGGCTGCCTGTCAGAGTAGTTCCCTGCTTTTTCTTTAGGCAGAGAAACAGCAGAAAGTAAGTGGTTTGTCCCTGGTGGGTTAGAACCTGCCTTGTCCTCATTTCAGCTGGATGGCAAAGCCCTGAGGAACAGGGAGGTGCTTCCCATGCCCCCACCCCTGGTAGCACAGGCTCCACACTGGGGCATGCCCTGGCACGGCCTCTGAGCAGGATGCCCGCAGGGTGCAAACCTCCTCCCTTGGGACGACCCAGGAGCTGTTCCCTGCAAGTGCCTTGAGGCTTGAGGCTCAGAGAAGGGGGCCCCTGCTAGGGATGTGGTGGCAGATACAGGCCACTGTATATTTGTAATAACTTGCAAAAATATGCACGAGAGCATATAAACTAAATGTCAACTGTAATCATTGCCTGTTTGCAATGCTCCAAGATGTGTTCATCAAAGGAGGCAAATGTACCACATGATGAAGGAGGCTGCTGATGTGAAAACTGGGAGAAGCCTAAGGAGTGGGGCATATGGAAATCCCACTATTTTTTCTCCCTTTATTTTGTTTTAAATGTTACATTGAAAAAATATAAGAGGTCTCCATATACTTCCCATCCCCTCTCCCCACTCCTCCCACATCAACAACCTCTTTCATCATCGTGGAGCCTTCATTGTATTTGGTGAATATGCTTTGGACCACTGCTGCTCCACATGGATAATGGTTTGCATTGTAGTTTATATTCTCCCCCAGTCCACCCAGGGAGCCACGGCATCTGTCCCTGCAGTACCACCCAGGACAACACCAGGTCCTGAAAATGCCTCCATATCATATTTCTTCTTCCTTCTCCCTACCCTCAGCAGCTACTGTGGCCACTTTCTCCACATCTTTTGGAGTTTGTGTTCCTGAGTGTGATGGAGTTGGACTCAATATGACCTTTCTACACATGGCTCTTCTGTCACTTTTACTGGACCTGTGGTTAGCTCTGGGTTTGATGTTTACTCAGGAGATCTGAATCTCTGGACTGTCCATGTAACAGCCAGGCCCTGAGTCTCAGCAAACTTGCAACTCATACCCTCTGGTTCACTGGACTTACCCCAGCCAGCTTACAAGGAGGTGAAGAAGGTTAACCACCAAACCAGGGAGCCAAGAGAGCCTACAACTGCAAGCAAGAGAATTGCACCCAACATCCATGTGGAATCTTAGCCCCCTCTTGATATAGAGGTGGAGAGGACATCACCATCTCAGGGTCCACAGGCTGGGGGAATAGAGTATGGTTTAGAGTGGACTTACTGATATTCTATTATGGAACTATTGGGATTAGTAATGGAAGAAATTGTAGCATTGATGTGAAGAAAGTGGCCCCTCTATTTTTTCAGTAATATTTATGTAATCTAAGTACACTTCCTGGCACAGGGTGGCAGTCATGGCATTTTAGTTACCATTTTAAGGCAAGGAAGACTTGAGGCTAAAGGTTTTCAATAGAATTCCTATAAACTCAGCAAATATTTATTGTAATACCAGGGTTCTGAGTTGCACTAAGAATGATACAATAGAAAAGAATGTATTGTCTTTCTTTTGGTTTCCAGAAAACCTTAGGAAATAAATCAGCATGTCAGCACTTTTTGGATACATGGGTCTTTCTACAAGCATGAAAGTTTAAAATGTATTTGAAACATTTTTGCATGCAAACTGCCTTCCTGGTTAGATTATAAATTTCATTTCATTCTCTTCCTACACAGAAACCTTTGCATCTTAACTCAACTTTTTTTACAAAATTATTCATTTTTAATTGTATATTATTGTTCTGCTGAGACTCAGACCATTTGTTTCTATAAAAATAGACTCACAATATTGGCCTTCCTGAGTTCTTATGTCTGTTCTGCATTTTTTTTTCTATCTCCTTCTTCAGGAACAGGCTTCAAGACTTCACTTGCCTCAGGTAGAATGACTTAAAATCTGCTTAAATCAGTTACTTAAAATCAGATGTGAGAAGATGAACATGCACTTGGCCTTGAATACAAAGGCCTTTATCAGGCCTGGGTAGACCACAGGGGTCCTAAGGAATTCCCAGGAGCTCCTCAGCTCCAGGCTCAGGCACTTGTGCTGCTCCAGGCCATCTGCACCAAATTCCACATGCAATACCTGGAGGTTCTGCAGAGCACAGCCAAACCTCTTAATTCACTTAATCTTTCAGAGCACTGAGGCAGATTTCACCCCATAGTGCAAAGGTGGAGGCTAATGACTGGTCTGAGGACTCATAGCAAGTCCAAGGCTGGACACTGGGCTGTGACCATGCATAGAAGTTGCCTGTCCAAGGAGGCTTCAAAGGATATTTTATGAGCAAGATCTGAACTGTGAAAAAGTCCCAAAATACCTGAGGGATTTCCACAAGGCACAGCTGTAATTTTGTACCTTTGTACCTGGTTGTTTCCTGGAACTCTCTGTTTTGTCTTCTCTGTGAGGGTTAGAGAACAAAGGAAAGGAGATCAGGCTGAAACCTGTGATTCTCACACCAGATTTCTGTGCATGACCTAATCCTATCTTTGTCCATTTTGGGATCTCAGCCTTTTTTTGATTTGCAGTTTTTAACTTTTATGAAGAAAGTTGGGGTTGACTACTTTCTGATATATAAAGAGCAGACTTCCTTTCTTCTGTTTCATTTTCAATCTTAATTTGTCTGTGTGGGTGTGCATTTGGGTTTTACTTTAAAGTTATGTTATCCAAGTTGGCTATAGGCAAAGGGGGCTGCAGGGATCCACCATGCCAGGAATGGAGGGAGACAGACAGAGCCTAAGGCTGACTCAGCTTCTGACCCACAGATTAAATGTGCTGTGCTCCAGGAGCCCTTTCAGACCAGGTGGTGCCATACCATTTTTTACCTTAGAGCCCACAAGGAGCTAAAAATATACACCCCCTCCCCATCTCTTCTACTAACAGTGACTGAGTGTTCAGGACTCAGAGGGGAGGGGAAATATTTCCAACCCAGGAAAAGGGAGCGGGCAGCTAGAGAAGGCTGGAGAAATGTCCCTGAGAAGGTTTGAATCACAAGGCTCTTAGCCTCCAGGCAGGAAGCTCTAGCACATTGATGCCATCTGTGTTGCAGCAAATACACTCAGACTAGGCATTGATCTAAGATCTATCAAAGGGGGCTGCCTACTGGTAGACAAAGAAGCACATGTCAGAAAACTAAACATAAGTAAGAGAGGCCTTTTCTGGCATCTATAGCTCCCCTAACAAGGCCCTAGGAAGTGGGTCTACAACCAATTACTGGTTCATGAGCCTATTATTGACAATTAGCAGGAACAATTCTGACAATCCAGGTTGAGCCAAGAATTAAAGAGCAGTGGTAACACACAGACAAAAACACATTTGAGACAAACAACAGCAGACTCAAAGAGATAGAAGAAAGAATAAATGACACCAAACACAGAACATCTAAAATTGAAGGAAGAAAAAAAAGAATGGAAAAAATTGAGCAGGGACTCAGAGAGTTCAATGACAACATGAAACACAAAAATGTACATGTCAATGGAGTTCCAGAGGAGAAGAGAAGGGAAAAGGAGAGAAAGAGTATGTGAGGAAATAAGAGCTAAAGTTGCCCCAACTCTCATGAAAGAAGTGAACTTATATGTCCAAGAAGTGCAGCATACCCCCCAGTATAAATCCAAATAGACCTACTAAGAATGTCAACTGTCAAAAAGAAAATTCTCAGAGCAGCAAGGGAGGAGCAAGCCATCATGTGCAAGGGACATCCAGTGAGACTTAGCACAGATTTCTTTTCACAAACCATGGAGATGAGAACACAGCAGTATGATACAATTAAGATACTGCAAGAGCAAAACTTCCACCTGAGAATGCTTTATCCAGCAAAATTGCCCTTCAAGTATGAAGGTGAGTATAATATATTCACAAACAAACAGAAACTAAGAGAGTTTGCCAAAAAGAACTTCCTTTTGCAAGAAATATTAAAGGAAGCCTTGGAACCTGAAATATAAAGACAAGTGAGAGAGACCTGGAGGAGAGTATAGAAGAAAGAATAGAGAAAGGATAACCAAGAGGAAAAAGACAAACAAAAATATGATATAGTATAAGAAAACCAAAGAATAAAATGGTGGAAGGAAATAATGCACTTATAGTAATTTCGTTGAATGTGAATGGATAAACTCCCCAATTGAAAGATACAGGCTTACGGAAAGATTTTAAAAAATGAGCCATCCATAATATACTGCCTACAAGAAACTCACCTTAGAACCAGGGATACAAACTGGCTTAAAGTGAAAGTTTGGAAAAAAATACTCCACATGAATAGTAACCAGAAATGAGCAGGGGTAGTTATACTAATATTGGACAAAACAGACTTTAAATGCAAAAAAAAAAAGTTATAAGAGATACAGAAGGTCATTATATACTAATAAAAGAGACAATCCACCAGGAAGATATAACAGTCATAAATATCTATGCACCTAACTAAGGTGTCCCAAAGTACATGAGACAAATGCTGGCAAAATTGAAGGGAAAAATCGGCATCTCTACAAAACTCATTGGAGACTTCAACACCCCATTCACATCATTAGATAGAACAACTAGACAGAAGATCAACAAGGAAACAGAGAACTTGAGCAATATGATAAATGACTTAGACTTAACAGACATATACAGAATGCTACATTCAATCTTAGTGGATTATTCATTTTTCTCAAGTGCCCCTGGATCTTTCTCCAAGGTAGACCCCATGTTGAGGCACAAGGCAGCTCTCAGTGAATATGAAAAGACTGAAATTATACACAGCACCTTCTCAGATCATAAAGGAATGAAACTGGAAATCAATAATAGACAGGAATAAAGTAAATTTGCATATGTGTGGAGTCTGAACAACACACTCTTAAATAATCAGTGGGCCAAAGAAGAAATTGCAAGTAAAATCAGTAAATATATTGAGACAAATGAAATGAGAACACAACTTAATAAACTTATGGGACACAGTGAAGGCAGTCTTGAGAGGGAATTTTATAGCCCTAAATACCTATATTTTTAAAAAGAAAGTTAAACTCAGAGATTTAATGAACAACTAGAGAAACAAGAAAATGAATATTAAGCCCATCCCAAAGCAAGCAGAGTGAAAGAAATAATAAAAATTACAGCAGAACTAAATGAAATTGAAAACAACAACCGAAAATAGAGAAAACAGTAAAACCAAAAATTGTTTAAGATGATTAATAAAATTGACAAACCCCTATCTAGACCAACATTGAGAAAAAGAGATAAGATGCAAATAAATAAAAACAGAAATGAAAGTAGGGAAGTTATAACTGACCCCACAGAAATAAAAAGGAACATCAGAGGATATTATGAGAAACCATATGTGAACAAACTAGACCACCTAGATGAAATGGACAAATTCCTAGAAATATACAAACAACCTACACTGACACTACAAGAAATACAAAAGCTTAACAAACAAGTCACATTTAAAGGGATTCAATCCATCATCAAAAATCTCCCAACAAAGGAAAGTCCAGGGCCAGATGGCTTCATAGGTGACTTCTACCAATCATTTCAAAAAGAATTAACACCAATACTGTTTACAGTCTTCCAAAATATTTTAGATGAAGGAAAATTACACATTTTGTGAGGACACCATCACTTTAATTCCAAAGCCATATAAGGAGGGTTCAAGAAAATTACAGACAAATCTCTAATGAACATAGATGCAAAAAATTCTCAAAAAAATACTTAAAGATACAATCCGACAGCATATCAAAAGACTTACACATCACAATAAAGTGGAATTATTCCTGGTATGCAAGGCTGGTTCAACATGAGAAAATCTATCAACGCAATATACCACATTAACAAAAGGAAGGGGAAAAAAAACACACGGTCATCTCAAATGACACAGAAAAGGCATTTGACAAAATCTAGCATGCTTTCTTGATAAAAACACTTCAAAAGATAGGAAGAGAAGGAAAATTCCTCAATATGATAAAAGGATAAAACCCACATCCAATATCACACTCAATGAGGAAAGGTTGAAAGTTTTCCCTCTAAGATCAGGAACAAGACAAGGATGCCCACTATCACCATTGTTATTCAATATTGTACTAGAAGTTCTAGCTAGGACAATTACACAAGATAAAAATAAAGTCATCCAAATAGGAAAAGAGGAAGTAAATCTCACTGTTTGGGGATGACGTGATCCTGTCTTTAGAAATTTCTGATGTATCCATGACAAAGGCACTTGAACTAATAAATGAGTTCAGCAAAGTGGCGGAATACAAGATCAACATGCAAAAATCAGTAATGGTTTTGTACGCTACTACGGAACAATCTGAGGAAGAAATAAGGGGGGAAATTCCATTTACAATAGCAACAAAAAGACTCAAATACCTTGGAATTAATTTAACCAAACAATTACAGGACTTATAAGCAGAAAACTACATAACAATGCTAAAAGAAATGAAAAAGACCTAAACAAATGGAACAAATGGGAAGACATTCTGTGTTCATGGATTGGAAGAATAAATATCCTGATGATGTAAATCTTACCCAAACTGATTTATAGATT
This sequence comes from Dasypus novemcinctus, assembly GCF_030445035.2. Lineage (NCBI taxonomy): Eukaryota > Metazoa > Chordata > Mammalia > Cingulata > Dasypodidae > Dasypus > Dasypus novemcinctus. The sequence continues at coordinate 57,407,148 of NC_080697.1, read as the reverse complement.
CAATGCAATACAAATCAAAAACCCAGTAGCCTACTTCACAGAATAAGAAAAAGTAATTACCAAATTTGTTTGGGAGGGAAAGTGCACCTGAATAGCCAAAAACATTCTAAAAAAGAAGAGGAATACAGGAGGAATTTCACTGCCTGACCTTGAAACATATTCCAAAGCTACTGTGGTCAAAACAGCATGGTACTGGTATACATTGATCAGTGGAATAGAACTGAGAACCCAGAAATAATCCCTCACCTATACAGTCTATCGGTTTTTGACAAACCTACCAAGTCCATGTTCAGAAGACAAAACAGTCTTTTCAATAAACAGTGCTGGGAGAACTGGATATCTATAATCAAAAGAATGAAAGAGGACCTCTATCTCACTCCCTATACAAGAAGCAGCTCAAAATGGATCAAAGACCTTATATAAAAGCCAGGACTATAAAACTACCAGAATAGAATGTGAAGAACCATCATAAAGACCTTGTGGTAGGTGGTGGTTTCTTGGGCCTTACACTCAAAGCACATGCAACAAAAGAAAAAAATTGAAATATGGGACCTTCTCAAAATTAAACACATTTGTACCTCCAAGGACTTTGTCCAAAGGATGAGAAGGCAACTGACTCAATGGGAGAAAATATTTGGAAATCACATGTCCGATAAGGGTTTAATATCCAGGATGTATAAAGAGATGTCACAACTCAATGATAAAGAGACAAACCACCCAATTAAAAAAATGGGCAAAAGATTTATATAGACATTTGTCCAAAGAAGAAATATAAATGGCAAAAAAAAAAAACACACACATGGAAAAAGGCTCAGCCTCACTAATGATAAGGGAAATACAAATCAAACCTACAATGAGATCTCATTTCATGCCTAATAGAATGGACTCTATTAAAAAGATGGAGAATTACAAGTGCTGGAGATGATGTGGAGAGATAGGAACACTTACTCACTGTTGGTGGGAATACAGAATGGTACAACCACTGTGGAGGACAGTTTGGCAGTTCCTTAAGAAGTTGAATATAGACTTGCCACATGACCCTGCAATACCACTGCTGAGTATATATCCAGAAGAACTGAAAGCAGTGACACAAACAGACATCTGCACACCAATGTTCATAGCAGTATTATTCATGATTGCCAAAAGCTGGAAACAACCCAGGTGTCCATCAAACAATGAATAGATAAACAAATTGTGGTGTATTCACACAATGGAATATTATGCAGCTGTAAGAAGAAATGAAGTCATAAAGCATGTGACTACATGGATAAATCTGGAGGACATTAGTCGAGTGAAGCAAGCCAGACACATACTGTAAACACAAATATGTTGTGTAACATATTGTGTAATTCAAAAAGAATTTTTGTATGTTTCAAGTATACATTTAATTGAGAAATGTAATCTTTTATTCAAGAGTGTGAGCATTTTTTAAATGTTTATATTTTCAATTATTAAATGTACCAAATAAAATTGAACAACAAAAAAAGGATATATTGTGATATAAGATGTTAGTAAGGAATACACTTTTTTTTCCTCCCCTAACAAGTGTTTATCCAGTTCACTTATTACAACTTAAAAATTTCCTCATTATTTTAAAATGCTGCATTCTCACATACTTGATTCTATTTCTTTTCATTTTAATTAATATGTCTACTTCTGTGCCACTTCCTCTCTACCTAACTTCTGTACTATAACTATTCTTTTAAAATCTGTTAAAGCAAATCCCCTCATTACCTTTCTTTTTTATTTTGCTTGCTAGTTTCACAGTTTATACATCTCAATGAACTAAAAAAGGTTTTGAAGCTTATTTGACTTTTGATTTAATTGGATTCAATTTATATATCCATATAGAGAGTGGGTAGTTGATAATAATATGTCCTCCCACACCAGAGTAAATTGTGTACCTGGTATAGACATGTAAGTACTTTTTATTGTCATTAGGATATTCTTATTCTTCCATCTAAGTAATGCAAATATATTTTATGATTTTTCTAGGTATTTTATGATTTTTGCTATGGTTAGATGTGATGTGGGAGTTTGAGGTAGGTATTTAGTCTCTATTGTGGGTTTGATCTTTGTTGTGTATGGAAAGAGATTATGTATCATATACACATGAAATTTCAATATTCCATCTATTAAAAGATATTCAACATTTTTAGGCTTAGATTGGTTGAGTTTTAAAATATTGATGAGACATAAATTTGATGAGACTGTACAGAATTACAAATGTAAATGTCTTCTTGGTGTGACTACAAGTGCAAATTTTCCTACTGGGCAATTTCACTATATATATAAATACACATAACTTTTAAGTGAATAATTCCTAGTCTAAGAATTTACTCTAAGAAGTTAAGGGGACAAATTTTCAAAAAATATGTATGAAAATATACGTCATGTTAATGTTCCTAATAGTTAAAATTTGGAAAAAATGTAGATTGGATATCAACAGGAGATTTGTTAAATAAATCAAGTTATACTCTTAGAATGGAATTCCATGCAGCTATAAAAATAATGATGTACATAACACATGCACATTTATTTACATCTTGATATGGAGAGTTGTCCTTAACAGATTGTTGCATGAATAAAGCAGATTACTAAACAGCTATTATGGTATGATCGCACTTTTAAATTGCTTTATTATTGAGCCAATGCATGCACAAGTACATTCAATATCTGAAAAGATATTAAATACTGTTACTCTTATTAAATATTGGGATTAGAGGCCATTTATACTCATTTTTACATACTCTCCTAAATTTAAAAAAAAATGAATTACACTGTTTTGCTTTCATTGTATGCATTCTGCTTATCAAGCAATAGTGATTTTCCATTTATGGTACTTTGAAGTTCACCTTCAAAAATAATTAAAGTGAAAAATGTGAATCAATTTGAAAGAAAATATTATATAACCTGAGGAACCGTGGTGTTTCCTCAGCACCTGAAATTTTTATTAAAAAATGATCATGAATCATTTTAAAAGCCCTTCCTCCCACACACTGAATTAAGCTCTGTCACTGTAAAATATAATGAAAAAGCAAAAAAGATGATAACGTGTCCTAAAGCAGAATGCAGGAAATGCCATTTTGGGTCAAAGAACATTTAGGTCATAATGAATATTCCTAGAAAACAAGTTTTTCTGATATTTGTCAAAAAAAAAACCCACCTTTTGTTTAAAACTATTATGTGCTAGGCAATATGCCAAAGACTTTGAATGAGTTATCTCAAGTGATCCTCATCAACTTATGCATTAGACATTATATTGTCCCCATTTTATGGGAACTTAAAGGGGCTAAACAATTTGCCAAGGACCACCTATCTAGTATGTGGCACAGCCAGCCTGAACACATTTACTCCAAATGCCATCCTACATGCTCTTTTTCTAATTTTTTCTTCCATTTTAACTTCATTTTCAGTCAATTATTTCTGCTTTGTTGTTTTGAAAACAATGTTAATATCTAGAAACATGGGATTTATGAAATACATAAATTTATAAATTATATGTGCAGTTTACTAAAAAGTCATATGAATTGGTTATTTGATACTTTCATTTGTTAACCTATTTCCAAAATTTGAAATATTTGTAAAAATATTGTCAGAGTAGGCATAGCTCACCAAGTACGGGTTTGAAAAATATTAACATATCCTAATATGTCCCAGATCCATCTTTTAATTTTTAATTTTTCTCTGCTTTATTGCTTCTTTTTTTCTTTTTACAACAGTAATTATGCTTAATATAGAAAAAAAACAAAATATAGATTGAAAAAGGAGCCAACCAAATTGAACTCAGTCTTTCCATGAAAACAAGTGTTTCATGTAGATTATTTTCAGTTCTGTTCTGTCTCTCATTATATTTAAGTAAAACTGGTGCCACGCTATGTGTGCTCTTTTATTACCAATGATAATTTACTCATTACATTTTCTATAATTGAATACTTGGATACTTGGTTTGTTTCCTGCTTTTCTGTTTTTGTTTTAATTTTTTGGATGTTATTTCAACTAGCACAAGAAAAATTGTTTGCCAATCAGATGAGCTAGAGATAAAAGAGAAAAGAGGGCAAAAACAGAAAAATGCATCAAAATTTTGAAAAAATAGCAAAAATGTTTAAAGGTGAATATACAATTATAAAATCAGTCAGGATTATGACAAAATTACCAAGTCTGTAAATAGTTGTGGCTGAGGATTATTACTGCTGACCAATTTGCACTGAAGTCAAATTGAATTTGGTCACAGTGTTTCTTTTTTTATTAATAAATTGAAAATATTTACGTAAAATAAATAGGTGGTTCTATATCCAGGGTAGTCCCTCCAACTTCAAATATCAGAACCACCCTCCAGTCTGCAACAACAGAGGCCTATCTTAGAGACTGAGGGCAAGTCTCTGTTATCCTACCTCTCATCCATTTCTCCATTATTGCCTTCAGCTCACAGCCAACCCTGCTGATGTTGGTTTTTTAATGATAGTTTTCCTTTGTTTTTTTAAAGAATAGATCCGTGTTCTAAGAAAGTTTGACCTTCTTCAAGAAGTAACCAGTGAGTCTACTCTAACTTCTGGAGCCCTGGGGGAGTTAGAAATGCCCTCTATCATATCATAACTGGAAAGAGACCCACTCCCCACAGACCTGGCCTCAGAGGAAGTGGAGATGGGAGTCCCTCCCAGTTCTTGTAAAGGTGTGCAGCAAGGGCACCCAGGAAAGTCTGGGAGAGAAGCCACCCAGCACCAGGCTAGAGCAGCACAGGAACACAGAGGATGGGGATCCATCACCACTCACACAGTGTTCCACAGGATTGAAGTCTTGAAGGAGAGAACATACTTACATGAACACTTTTAGATAGTAATATCAAGTGATATTTGTGGTTTCCAACCCAAAATATTTTTATCCATTTATTTCAAATGCATTTTTATGGAGACCCACTAGATAGTGTGCACTGTCCTAGACCCTGAGGAAAGCAAATCTCTTCACCTCTTCTCAGCAGAATCAATTACATCCCTCTTCACTGCTCTCCTACTCACCTGCCCATTCAATAGATCATGGCATAGATCCAGGTATATTTTACCACTTTGACTCAATGTCTGTCTTAAGGTTACTAGTGCCTTTTTAATTTTTGTTTCTAGAATATAAGACTATTTTCTTTTGATTTACACCCTCTGTTTAGAGTTCTTACATTTTTCACTTGTTTAAATATTAGTCCTAAGTTTTACACATCCTCAGAGATTTCCCTTCCCATTTGCTGGGAATTAACCATGTCCTCCTCAGAAAGCCCCATGTTCAAGTCCCTACCCCCAGTCCTGTGGGTGTGAGCCCATTTGTAAATAGCAGCTTTGAAGATTTTGTCAGTGAAGAGATGCCCAAAGTGAATGAGGGTGGCCCTTAATTGAATGTGGCTGAAGTCCTTTGAGCATATCAGACACAACAGAGAGAAGCTGCAGACAGCAACCAGAAGTTGGGAGTCAACAGAACAAAAGAGGACAAGATACAATGATGTGCACTACCATGTGACAGAAAAGCCAAGGACCAAGGGTCACCAGCAGCCAGCCCCAGAGTGCCACAATCTTTGAGAAAAAAGCCCAGGCTTGCTGTTGCCTTGATTTTGGACTTCTCCTAGGCCACAAACCATGAACCAATAATTGCCATTTTTAAGCCAGCCCATTGGATGTTATTTGTTTTAGCAGTGTGAAAAGAAATAAACAAAACAAAATAGAATTACTATAGCTAGAGATTTAAAATGGAGCTGGGAGTCCATTTCTGAAGTTATCTTATACATGTCTTAGATATCACGAATGGCCAAAGTATGCAAAAACAAAATCACTATTTCTGAGGACATCTGATTGGACACCATGACCCAACCACAAGATCAAGAAAGCAGTGAACTGTCTAACTTGAAGGACATCTGGAAAGCCCCAAATAGCCACCAGTCATCTTTACAAATTATGTAATCTTTTCTTTAAAAATCCTCGCTTGAATGCTCTAGAATGGATTTAATTTAGGTTGCTACTTGAATCTGTGCTCCCTGAATTGCAATTCTAAGATCCCTAACAAAATAAATGATTTTGTTGCCTTGCAGCTCAATTTGTAAATTCTTGGTTGAGAGTAGAGAGGAATGAAAATAATCTGTTACCAGAATATGGGTGCTGCGATGACAAATACCTAACAAGGTGGAAATAGCTTTAGAAATGGGTAATGAGTGGAGGCTGGAATAATTGTGAGGTGCTTGATAGGAAAAACCTAGATTACTTTGAAGAGACTCTTGTTGGAAATAAGGATTTTTAAGGCACTTCCCATGAGGCCTTAGAAGGAAGTGATGAATGTGTTATTGGAAAATAGAGGAAAGGAGGTCCTTGTTATGAAGTAGCAGAGTACTTGGTGAAATTCAGTTCTGATGTGGATTCAAAGTAGAACTTGTAAGCAATAAACATGGATATTTAGCAGAGAACAATTTTAGACTAAGTGTAGAAGGTGCAGCCTGGCTTCTCCTGGCAGCTTTTAATAAAATGTGAGAGGAAAGGGGTAAGATGAGAATTAAACTTTATTCACAAAGGAACAAGGAATTAATGAATTTGAAAATTCTCAGTATATCCAGATAGCTTACTCAGAGAGTAGGCCTAGAAGAAGCTCTATTAGGGGACTGCCCTGAGATTTCAGGGTATGACTTCCCAGAAAGCAGGATTCTATGTGAGAGATGAACTGAACAACCCTTTGTAAATAAGGTGTCCGTGAATGTGGATACAGTCAGCCATTTCAGGGGAAGTTGGGATTGGAAAAGCAGTTAACCAGGAAGGATCTGTGGGAAGTTCTGATGTCTGATAATTAGGACCTCCTGGAACAGCAAGCAAAACCCAAAGATTTTAACAAAATTTGTAGGAATGGAAATAATTCCAGAAAGGGACAGAGAAGGGGTGAGTAGAAGAAAGAAAGGCTTCAAGGACAGAACAATGCAGACTGAGGTCCAGACTGAAGAGATCTCCTTGGGCCAAGTCTCACCCCAATGTGTGGACAGGGCAGGCCCACCCCTGTGCTGCAGGGAGCAGGTCATCTGCCCTAGTGCTCAGAGCAGGTGGCCTTGCACATGATTTTCAAGGAGAGGAGAGCTACCCAATGCGTGGAGATGGTTCAGCATACACCCCTATGTTTGGGGAGAGCATGGCTGTAATGCAGGACTTTTAAACGGTGGGGCTGCTTCTCCCACAGGCCTGGAGGATGAAGCATCTCTCCACTGGGGAGTCTCAGATATGAGATCAAATGGAGTTTGCCCTGGTAGGTTAGGGACCTGGAACTCCTGTTTTCCTTACAATCTCTCCTTTCTGGAATGGGAATATTTATCCTATTCTTGTCTCTCCATTGTTTATTGGAAGCAGATAACTTGAGATAATAATCTTTGATTCTCTGCTACCCTTCACTGCCCTTATTCATCTGTATGCCCACTTAGCTCTTTGGTGGAAGAGTAGCTTTCCCATTATCTTTGGGAGAAGCAGGGACTGTGTTAAGTACTCAGGAATTTTAGTAGCCTCTGGTACCCTAAAACCTTCCCTTATTTGGCTAGCCTGGCCCAGGGAAACACATTTACCAATGCTAATAGCGGTGCCTGACATGAATGCTTGGGCAACTCTAGGAGAATGCTGCTTGGTTGGAAATTGCCAGTTCAGTGGTTTCTCTGGCTCACTTGTATCAGCATGATCAGAACATGGTCAGGTCATTAATTGCACATCCAGACAAGACTCCTCTAGAATGAGAAAGAGACTGAGCAAGTTTCCCTGATGCCCATGGGACCTCAGATTGGTGAGTGAGTACTCTAGAGTTCTCAAGGTTGTGGAGAACCTGGGACAGGCTTGTATGTTCCAGACAAGTAGTTTTTGTTTTTTTCTTCCTAGAAAGAAGATTCAATTAAACTGAGGTGACCATTTTATTCTCACTTAGATTTCACTCACCCTTCCCATTGGCACACCCGCAACTGCTAGAGCTTATAGAACCACACATCTCAGAACTGAAGAGGAGGCTTCACGAGATCATGTGACCTAATCCATCTTTATGTCCATGATGGATCCAAGGCCCAGATACGGAATTTTCCTACAATCAGTGGCAAAGCCAGAACTGGAAAATAAGTGTCCAATTTTAAGGTATTATTTATTTTTTCTGCATAATATTCTCTAGGTACCTGAAGCTATTGCTAAGGAAGGGTCTGGGATACATGAAGCAATATGTATGGAGGTTACAAGCAGAGGTTTGAATGAAGCTTGAGTCGAATTCCTCTTTCTCCCCTGGGTGACCTCATTGCCTCATCTATAGAAGAGCATTTTTAATAGAACCTACCTCCAATGGTTTCTGTGAGAATGTAGAGAAATGGTTACGTAAAGCACTTAGCACAAGGCTTTGTACATGGTGAGGACTATATTAGGCACATTTGATGCCTATTTCCTGGTTTCCAAAAGACTGAACCCTCTGTATGTACATAGTTAAGACAGTATAGTTCATTTATTTATTTATTTTTCTTTTTAAAAATTTTTATTGAAGTAATTCATTGATACATGAGCATATTAACAAGAAATATGTAGTATAATCTGTGAATTTATAAAACAAACATGCACATCATCTTACAAGGCTCCAATGCATCTCACCACCACCACCATCTTACATTGTTGTGAATTATTTGCTACAAACTATGAAGGAACATCATCAAAATATTTGCTGCAACTTTCCTGCAACCCACTCAATTATTTTTTTTAATTTTTTTAAATAGATCACGTGAATGTTACATTAAAAAATGTAAAAAAGCAAAAAACATAAGAGCTTCCCATATAAATCACTCTCCACTCTCCACCACATCATTTTTGTAATTTGTATATGTTTGAAGATATATACATCACAAAAAAACTGTTACACTAAAAATTATAAGTGGTTCCTGTATACCTCCCACCCCCCCACACCACTACTCCCATATATAGTTCATTTTGACTCAAAGTTTGAAAAGGCAACTCCTCGTGTTCTCATTTTAAGAAGGATGTGGGTAAACTGGAGTGTACCCAGAAGTGGGCAACCAGGCTGGTGAAGGATTCAAAAACCCATGTCTGAGGAGCAGTTACAAGATCTGAAGGGCTCCAGTGCAAAGCAGGGAAGGCTCAGGGAGAACATGATAGACGTCTTCAGATAGTTCAAGGGTTGACACATAGAAGAGAGATGAATTTCCAGTTTCTGTTTTGTGAACAGTGCTTCATATTTCTAGGTTAAAGTCATTCTCTGTCTGGTTCACACTGAGGAAGTCAATCCTGAGGAGACAAAAGGTACACAAATTCAGTCTAAATCACAGACTAATAGGTGAAATATAGTTTAACAAATAGAGGATCAAATTAATTTATGATTGGCAAGGAGAAAATTCTGTTTTTTGTAGTGATTCAGTGAGACCTGTCTTGCTAGAGATTGTGTTGGTAAGCTCAGCCCTCCCTAGGTTCAAGAGCTTGGGCAACGGGGTTGGGGTAAAGTAGAGAGTAGAGAACAGCCAGCATTTTGTTTTCTCATTGGAGAGACAGAAGCAGCAGGGGTGCAGGTGGAGGGTTTCCAGAAAGTGACCTACTCCCCTAGAGCCCACTTCCAGGGAGCAGGCCTGAGCCTTCCTGACTCAGCTCATCAAGAAGGACTTAGGAGAAAAGGTTCTCTCTCTCTCTCACACACACTCTTTCTCCCCCCCTCCTTCGTCCCATCTTTTCCTTCCTTCCTTCCTTTCTTTCTTCCTTCCTTCCTTCCTTCCTTCCTTCCTTCCTTCCTTCCTTCCTTCCTTCCTTCCTTCCTTCCTTCCTTCCTTCCTTCCTTCCTGTGTCTCTCTCTTGTTTCTTTTCCCCATCTCTCTCCTTCCTTCTGTTATTGACTCCATTTCTATTTTTCTTTTAAAAAAATCACCCTCATAATATTTGACTTAATTTTTCTCACTCTCTACATCCTCCTTTGATTTCTTTCAGGATTTATTAAAAAAAGCCTTCAATGTTACAAGACCCAAAATGGATGTTTTTCTGGCTCTAACTTGTCATACTGAACTGTAGACTTGAACTAAATCAACTTGATTTCAGATCCTAAAAGGGCAGTAGGCTAAACACAAGAGTCACAAAGACATTGGGTTTTTGTGTTGTCTTAAATTTCTCTCAATTCCTTTACCAGAAACAGCCTTATTTCTGTTGCCCAAGGCTATGTGGTTGAAAACTACAGTCTGTGCTTAATGCACAAGTTGAGAGTCTTAATCATGTGCTGGAAGAAAAATCAAAGGCTTTCATGGAAGAAATATCATGGAACAAAAACTACTGCTGCATCTGTATTTTAAAACCTAATTATCTCATGTATGTGCTTTTTTATGTTTTTATTTTTATTTTTTTAATACTAAGGGAGTTGGTCCTCTGCATGAGAAGGGCAGATAAGAGAAACAATGAAGAAAGAAGAAATTTGGAAAAGTAGAAATGTTTGGGAGAGAAGTAAGGCAATTTTTGCATTTTGGTAACTGAAAAGTATTCTATGAAATTAAGAGACATATACCACAGGCTTGATCTTTGAAGGTTTTTCAACACTTCTGTTTGGTCAAAGTTTCTTCATCTGTAAAGTGAGTAGATTTGGCTAGATGACCAATGAAGGCTACAGGGATTTTAGTCAATGCAATTAGAAGAGAGAATAAAATAGCATGCATACACATTGGAATCAAAGGGGCACATTATAATTATTTATTATTTATATTTTATTACTGAAAAACTGTTAAGAATTTGGCCACAAAAAGTTAAAATCTGCAAGATTTCAACCATGGGCTAGTGACAAAATTGAAAGTCTATAGTTTTCTCTATGTAAACAATAGCAAATTATACAATATAATGAAAGGAAAATGCAATTAAAGACATAGAATACATAGGAATAAAGTTATAAAATATTCAGGATTTAAATGAAGACACTTACTGAAGGATAACCAAAGAATATACTAAAACAAGGCAAAGCCTTTTAAAGTAAAACTTTGTTTTTAGATAGACTCGAGTTTACATGCCATTTTTTCTTAAATAAAACCTTCAAATTCAATGCAATTATCAATTAATACAGCTATATATGATTTTTACTTTGACACTGTAATTTAAAATTTATTTTTAAGAGTAAATCATTGGCATCATTATGAAATTTTTAAAAATGGATGAGAAAGACTTAACTATCTTGAATGTTAAGAACTATATTAGTTAACACCACATAGTACTGGCACAAGATGAGACAAGCAGAAGTGGAAGAGAGGAGAATCCACTCTATGACCTAGGGATATCTAGACTTTGATACCTGACAAGATGGGTATTTAAGAGTTCTGAAATGTTTAAGAGCATGAAAAATGCCACTTCTGTTCTCTACAGGATGTCCTGATATACTCTATACATCAAGGTAGACATGACCATGTTCAGTTCCTTAGAATCCTGTATGATTTTGTTTTTTTTTCTGTGCATAGACTGAATCTTCTAGTGAACAAAGCTATGAACCCAGACGTGTTTTTTACATGAGATGCCATATGATAAGAGAGTGATGAAATTTCTGTGGGCTCATGAAGTACACATTCTGGGTGGGGCAAGATACAATTTCCATTCCACTGGTTTTCAGAACAGCCTTCATCCCAAGGAGATCCTAGCTGAAAAAATTGAGGACAAAATTTGCTATGAATTCATAGATAATTAAGTACATGCAAAGAAAACAAATAACTTTAAGGGAAAACACACATTATCTAGGTAAAAAAAAATCATTGAGAGTAGCCATGAATTTAGTCTAGTGGATGAGAGAGTACAATGTAAAGGGACAAATCAAAAAAATATTTGCAATGCTTATGATAAAGGATTAAATATTCAAGGAGTTCTTGGAAATTAGTAATAAAATACAAGTAACCCAATAGCAAAATGGGTAATGTGTATGAACAGGTAATAGGAAACAAAAATAACACATAAAAATGATCGATCTCAGAAATAATTTTTAAAGGATATATTAAAGCAACCACGAAATACTATTATTTACCCATATGATTTACAAAGTTTACAACAATTGATAATAACCAGTATTGTTTTGGAAAGAATATTGATAGTCACAAGCTTCCTTCATGTATTGTCAGTAAGAAGATAGAGTGCTGCAACAGTTTTTGGAGCAGGATATTTGGCAATATCTATTAAAATTTGAAATATCCATAACCATAACAGTATATTTCTAGGAATTTATTTAAAAAAGATTAGCCACATACATTTCCTTTTTTTTTAGATTTATTTTTATTTAAAAAATAGCAATCATTTGATAATCTGTCATTGTACAGACTGTAATTACCTGAAATGGAGGCAGGGTGGGGTGGGTGAGCTAAGCCAGGGGAAATCTTCCTAGGGCCTTCACAGGCAGTTGCTTTGATAGCTGTCAGATCTAGTGAGCCTACTGATTACACGGGTCTATTTGCCTGGTGTCTGCACTAGTACATCAGACTCTGTAACAGCCTTCTCATCTGTAACCCACATCTGCTGAGATGTATGGCTGATTAATTCGATATCTACATGCTAATGGAGCATCATTATTCTTCATATGCCTATATCTCCACATCAGCCAAGGCCTGTATTATGGCTCATACACCTTCTTAGAAACCTGAAACATTGGACTTATTTTACTATTCACAGTTATAGCTACAGCATTCATAGGTTATGTCTGACCATGAGGACAAATATCATTCTGAGGGGCCACAGTAATTACTAACTTACTATTCCCTGGTCCAAATCTCCCCCCAGAGGATGAAACCTTGATTAAATGGAGGTGTCAACTTCTTGGAAGTGACTCTCCAGGTGACAGGAATAGGAGGTTCTTGCCTCATCTAAAGATGTGAGAACAATGACACATATCTTTACAATGAATCCAGATGTGGGGTTAGGTGAGAATCAGGCTAAGACTGAACAAAGATCAACTATAGAATCATTTTATCTTATCACAATTTATATGAGTTGCACTGGAACCATCCCATAACATATTTGATCCGTCTAATTCCCACTTGCTGAGCTCAGAATGCCTTCCTTGAGCACAACTCCTATGAGGAGACCTCCAGCTCAGTTTACCTGTTTGAATTATTTTTCCCTTAACTCCTTGGTCACATTGTCTGCAGCAGGGATAGGTCTTTTATCCAAATAGCCATCTGTGTCATTGGTCTACCAGGTACTAGGAGGGGACATGATGCACGATTTTTATCCAATAGAGCACAAAGAGCATATGTTGTTTGGATGAACATTTGAAATACACTTCTGCAGGTACTTTTCATTTGAGGAGGACAGGAAGAATCATCAGTTGTTTGCAAGGGCAGGGATCAGAAGGCAGAAAGAAAGCAGAGAAGCCACTAAGAGAGAAACTAAAATATAGAGAGAGGTATTGAGAACAGTTAGGATCTCCAGCAACAGAAGGAAAAATATGGAAATACTGACTTGCTCATGCTTGAGCATAGGATTAGAACAAGAGCATTTTCATGCCTGAAGTGAAATGAGGCATAGTCTGGAGCTAAAGAAGAATTAAGTATAGGGCAAATTAGCCTGAGGTTGGGCAAAGATCAAGGAGAAAATATTGTAATATGATCTATTAACTTGAACTTGAACTTCCCAAGACCCACTATTTGCTGTTCTTTCTAGTTCTGGGAATCCTCTGGAGCCTTTGCTTCTCTGAGCAGTCATAGCTCAGTTTACCTGCTCAGAGTGCAGTGGCCCTATCTCCCTTGGCACATTGTCTGCAATAGGGGCAACCTTTTCCTAAGGGCAGACTAGACTGTTGGTTGGCTGGTTGTTTAAATATGAGCTGAAAAAAACATAAAGTTTTGCCCAATGGTAGCAATTATATCAGGTGGCACTGTGTTGAATAAAAGACATATTTTTGCAGGGAGTTTGCCTCAATAAACCCAAAGAAAGTTTCATTTTTTGGAGGCAGAAGCCAGAGGACACCAGCAATAAGTGTTCAGGAAGGACAGAATAATCAATTAGACCTAATATAGCTGAGAAGTTGAGAAACGTGAATTTGAGGATTGTTATTAGAATTCAGAGGTATGGAGGGAGTTGGTGTGAGCAGAGCTGTCAGGGCTTGGCACGGACAGAAGCCTGAAAGCAGTAGGCAGAGGAGAGAAGCAGTGAGGAAGGGGGGGAAGACAGGACAGAGGTTTTTTTTTTTGTTTGAGAAGTTGTACTGCCATTGTAGTTGCATGGAAGAGAGGAAGTTGCATGTAAGAAGCTATTTACTAGAGCATATTTTGATGCTGGCAAGAGTAAGTAAGTGGAGAAGAAATTGATGGTGATTAAAGAGAGAGAATGATTGCAGAAACAAACTCTGGGGCAGATGAGTGGGAGAAATCCACAGCATCAGTGGAGGGGGTGGGCTTTCAACAACTTCAAGCCACTTTTGGCTACAACTATACAGTGGACACTTTCCTTGGGATAAGGGTCATTGATGTGTGTTCACAAATCTAACTTTCACATATTACTATGCTACTTAGGCCATGCATGTTCAGATTTGGTAGAATTCGTGGTTCCTGTACCTACATACTCTCATTTTTTAAATCTAAACTGGAGGCTAATTTACCATTTAACTTACGATGTTATTTGGAACTGAAGTATTTGTTAGTATTTCCCTCATAAGTTTAATTCTTTATGAAACACTTATGCATTCATATTCTATTTTTTGGTCACTGAGGACATATCACAAATAGAAATAACCAAGAAACAAACCAATTCAACAAATATATTCAATGTTTGAGAATACATTGGAAATAATGTGAACCACACAATGCCTCAATGTATGTGCAGACTTTCTGAATGCAGTGCTTGTGAAGAAAGTAACCAGATTTCTATGGTGGTATAATTGGCCTGATAATTCAGATATAATTGAGATCAAAGGTATTGCAACACACTTTCTTCTAAGCCTGCAAAATGGCTCAGCCCACCTGATCTCCTCACTTTGGATTCCCCACATGCTGAGAAAAACTGGCATCATCTGAGAGCATGTATTTTAGAGACAGAGAGACCTGGCAGGAAGCCCTGGGTTTGCCAACCTTAGCTGCCAGCTTCCTTATTACAGATGATCCAGGATTAGAGCTCCAAAGAAACACATGGGGATGAAACAGAGATCTGCTGTTAAGGATATAACACACAGTAATTTAGCCCCAGGAGCAGATGCTCTGATGAGACACATTTGAACTTCTTCAGGTTTTTGAGATGCCCATGTCACACCAAGCATCACATTGTCCCACAACCACAAGCACATATTTTATGTGGGCTTGTCTGCATTTCTATCATAGATGAAAGTCTTTTCCAAGTCACCCACCAGCAGACCTCTCTGGTCGACTTACCTAGAAGTGGATCACAGACACATGCCTTCATTATAAAGCAGGCCAGGAAAATAGGGGTACCACTCTCTGAACCTCTAGGTAAGGCATGGAGCAGCTATTGGCCAGAAAACAAGTGTCTACAACAGGGACTTTGGCAAAAGCTGTTTCAGGGGAGAGCTTGAGGCAGAAGTCACATTGCAGAAGGTCAGGAAGTAAATGGGAGTTTTAGGGGATTGAATCTTTTTACTGACAATATGATAGCCAGTCCCTGAGCCTCGACAGACTCCAGCTCCTACAATCTAATTTATTGGACTCACCTCACTCAGCTAAGATGGAGTTGAAGAAGGACAACCACCATACCATGGAGCCTAGAGTGCCTACAACTGAAAGCAGGAGGATTGCATCCAGTAACTATGTGGAATCTGAGCCTCCTCTTGACATAGAGGTGCAATGGACACAACCAATCCAAGGACCACAGAGAAAAGGTGGCATTGGAGTGGGAAAAGTGGACATGGTGGCTGATGGGTATGGGGAATGGCAGGAAGAGATGAGATGTGGAGGCGCCTTTGGGACTTGGAGTTGCCCTGGATGGTGTTTCAGGGGCAATCATCGGACATTGTAAATCCTCCCAGGACTCACTGGATGGAATGGGGTAGAGTGTGGGCCATGATATGGACCAATGACCATGAGGTGCAGAGATACCCAGAGATGTACTTACCAAATGCAATGGATGTGTCTTGATGATGGGAGTGAGTGTTGCTGGGGGGGGAGGGGTGCGGTGGGGGTGGTGGGGTTGAATGGGACCTCATATTTTTTTAATGTAATATTTTTACAAAATCAATAATAAAAAAAAGGAAGTATTGGTTATAGGCAACTCTTCCCAGAAGTTTCCTTTATGTATGAAGAGGAGGGAAGACAGGATGAAAGCTACAGGTGGGGAGAGACTGAAAACATATAGTGAAAAGATTTAAGCATTTAAAAAGTTATGAGGAGAATAAGGATTTGAAAATACAGAATATAAAAGGATAATCAGTTGATTCCAGAGGTTCCTGGAGCTGTGGTAAGGGACGAGGCCCAAAGCCCAGATGGGGGAGGGTCGTATCAGCCTTGGAGGAGAGGAATATATCTTTCCAGGAAGGAACAAGGAGGCAAATAGAGATGCATTTAGCTGGATTTGCAACCTGAAGTCTGTGAAATACCCATCTGATGACCTTTATTTTCTTTGTGCCTTAGATGGGAAGATCATCAGTTGAAAGTAAAGTACAGGTGAAGAAGTAGAATGTGCAAGAGTAGATGTAGCTCAAGTGGTTAAGCACCTGCTTTCCTGTACAAGGTCCTGGGTTCAGATCTCAATAGGGAAGTTTTGACATGGTTTGGAGGTGGTGGTGGGTAGATCTTGAGACCATTGGCTGTGGAGGCAGATGGACCTAAGGATGAAAGCCCAGATCCTTACCCCATCTCCATCTCTTCACCTCCAAAACCAAGATCATCATTCTTCCTACCCCATGGCATGGTATGATAGGCAACTATAAGACTGTGCGATGACTAAGAAAACATAGGTGATTAATGGATATTCACTGAATCATCGTATTCCCTTGATCCTAAAGTAGTATGTATTGAGCAATTATAGAAATTGAATTAAATAAAATGAAGGATAAGCACTATTGCATTGCATTTGCATGTAGACAGAAGACACATGTAGAATTTCAGAAACATTAAATATAGTGGAAGGTGATATAGAATGGAGGAACTGGGACATGATTGTAGACTCTCTGAAGAATGGGAAAGAGGTACTTAGGGACACTGGGACACTTAGAATATTAGAATGTAATGGCAGAGAACCAGGCTCCTGGTGTGGAAGGGACCTCTGATCAAGGGGCTTCTGGTGAGAGCTTGAGTTCATTGTAGATTGTTTTACATCTTGGAAGGACGTCAGTCCACAGTGAAGAACACTAGCCACTATTTGTACTGTTTAATGCTGAATCAATACTTTTGAAAACCAAAAGTATTTATTTTGGGGATTAAATATTGATACAAATTTGATATTTATATTCTCTTCAGAAACATATAAGATAATTTTGTATGCCTGATTTGTTTTGAAAATCTGTAACACATTAAATGGCAGATCAATATAGTCAAGAAGAATAACAAACCTATTAACACCATTATATTAAAACTGTATGAAAGTGAATTTAACTGTTTTGCATTTGTCCTGAATTTCCTCCTTTCTAGGGTTTTGTAATTTTGCCACAACCAAGAGGAAGCTAGATGATTTTGCAGTTTTTGGTGTCAAATAGTTGACTCTTGGGCTTGGTTGTGTCCATAATAAGATGATTCAAACCCCAAGGACAGATTATTATTTTCAATAAGAAAAATGGTTCCTTTTGACATGTCACGGCACTCTGAAAACACTGCCTTTTATTTAAATTTTAATATTGAAAATGTGCCTTTCCACAAATAAGGTGCTCTTTAGGTTTTGATGGCAGTCAGTTTATAAGTAAGTGTCTTGTCATTATGATATGCTGACTTAGTTCCTTGACCTTATAAACACATATATGTTTCTGGCCTGCATTTTATTAAACTTAGTAGGGGGTACTATAATTAATAGAATTCACATTTTCAAAAGGGTGGAGGGCTGTGACCAGGTCCTCTCTAGGCCATTGGCTCACTCATTTATCTTTTTGTGTCTTGGGGTCCCTGTGTTCACTGGTTATTGGTATCACCACATTGAGCAGCTTCTGGGCGCTCCTCTCTGTTATTAATTGAATCCATTAGGCTGGTCAGCTGTTCCTACTTAGAACGCTTCTCATTTTTTTATTTGCCTGTGATTCACTTAAGCTTAAGTTTACTCTATGCCATCTATAGAGACTGAAAAATTGGTATATATCGAACATCTTTGTTTAAAGTAAGAAAAGCAGAGATTTTTACTTTTGGTAAATTTCATGACTATTTCACTTTTAATATTATTTTTGTGTGTGTTCCTCCTAAGAAATATTTGCCTTTCCCAAGTCATGAAGATTTTTCTCCTGTGTTATCATCTAGGCACTTTATTTAAAACCATCTCTGTACCTTGAATAAAAGCAATGACAATTTTGCTGGTTAAAAGCTTTTACAGTTAGGACTATACACCACGTTGGGTATATTTTTTATGTATGGTGTGTGGTAGGAATTGATATTCATTACTTGTATATTTTTTTTAGACAGATATTCTGTTGACCCAGCAGTATGTGTTGTAAAGGTTTTCACATCCTCACTGGGAAAGGGTGGGGGCGGGAAGTATTGTTAGGCTAAACAAATTATTTCAACTGGGGGTTCTCTACACTCAGGTCAATCCCATATGACAGCACCCTAAGGACAGCCTTGCTGCTTCCCTTGACCAGGTCGAGTTTATCAAATTTCAGCCACCTCCTCTTCTGTCCATCTGCAATCAGAATATTTTGGAAATCCCTGCAGCTTGCTGCTCCCACTGGGAAGGACACCGTTCTCAGGATACCACTTCACCAAGGCCCTGTATTGTCCACTACTTTTCAGCAATTCAGTAGATATGTGTGATTTATGTTTATAAATTGTTCATTTAGATTTCTTGGTGCTACCTGAGAAAAAGTTCTTCCAAGCATTAACATTCTGAATTGGAAGTGGAAAGTTTTTGTATGTATTTTGAGTGAAAACCAGGGCATTTTTGCTAGTTCAGAGCCCCATCATTAAGTGCTGGAAGTACCATCCCAAACTAGCTTAGGAGAGGACTGGGACATAATTTCCCCTGAAGAAGAACTGAGGAAGAATTTGAGGGTAGTAAGATGACCACTAGAGTAGAGGGAATAGTTGTAATTTTGGGCCTAGACAGATCATGAGCAGGCAGGAATATCCCAGGCTGGAAATGCTGATGGAGCTTTATCAAATGATAGGATCAAACAGACTTTATTTTGTTGTCTATTTTGTGGTGCTCTGTAATTACCACCTATTATATAAAAGCTTCAGTTTAAAAAACTATTACACGTAACTGCTCTGAGTTACATAATTTCTTCAGAAGGGGGAGGGGAGAATATAAGAGCAATAAGCTGAGTGGGTCAAAGAACATTGGAAAAGAGCAGCTGGTAGAGGGCAAGGTGAAGAGTGACTCAGTAAAGGAAAAACTTACAGGAAGATTAAATAGGAGAAATGTGCTGTGCAGAGGACTCCTTGGAGGTATCAGGGCAACTAAAGCTTCCCCTGTGTGATATGGAGGGGGGAGGTGGTCAATTTTGATAATTGAGAAAAGATTGATCCATTGCAATAGATGTGCACAATTTTACCTGTCCTATATCTCTTTCTTTTGGAAAATATCAATGTTACTAAGTGTGGGAGGGAGAAGTGGGGCATATGGAAATTCCCTATATTTTTTGATTAAACTTTTTTATGTAATCTCAGTTTATTTTTAAAAAGGAAAATAAAAAAGCATATTTAAAAAAAAATCAACACTGCCTCCATATGACCTCAAGCTATTTTTTTTAACTTATGTATTTATTTATCTCCCCTTCCCCCACCCACCCACTCCTGTTGTCTGTTCTCTGTGTCTATTTGCTGAATATTCTTCATGCTGGGCAGCTCACCTTACGGGGCACACTCCTTGTGCGTGGGGATCCCCTACATGGGGGACACCCCTGCATGGCAGGGCACTCCTTGCATGCATCAGCACTGCACATGGGCCAGCTCCACATGGATTAAGGAGGCCCAGGGCTTAAACCACAGACCTCCCATGTGGTAGATGGGCGCCCTAACCACTGGGCCAAGTCTGCAACCAACCCCAAGCTCTTTGAAACATCTAATGTCTCTGGGCTCCATTTCCCGTTCCACAAACTAAGGATCATGCTATTAGTTGTGATATACTAATAGTACCTACCTCACAGAATTTGTTTGAGGATTAAGAGATAATGGTGAAATTCTCAGGAGAGCTCCTGCCACAGGGTGGCAGTCCTGGTGGGCTAGTTACCATTTTTTTCCTATTATTTTTTTTTATTAAAGTTAATAGATCACAAAGAATGTTACATTAAAAAGACATAAAAAATAAACATAAGAGGTTCCCATATAACCCACTCCCCACCTCCCACCTATCATTTTTGTAAAGTGTATTTTTTGACGACATATACATCACAAAAAAAGTTATATTAAAAACTGAGAGATTCCCATATACCCTCAACCACTTCACCCCACTTCTCCCACACCAACAACCTCCCCCATCATTGTGGCACACTCATTGCACTTGATGAACACATTTGGGGCACTGCTGCTCTACAGAGATAATAGTTTACCCTGTAGTTCACACTCTCCCCTTGTACATAGAGTGGGTTATGGCAGGATATATGAAGTTCAGCATCTGACCCTAAAATATCATTTAGAACAACTCAAAGTCCCAAGAATACCCCACATCACATCTCTTCTTCCCTATCCCTGCCCTCAGCAAATACTATGGCCACTTTCTCCACCTCGATGTTAAAATTGCTTCTATTACTGGTCACAATAGTTTTATAGTAGAATATCTGCAAGTCCACTCTAGTCCATATTTCATTACTTCATGCTGTGGATCCTGGTTTGATGATGCCCTCTCCACCTCTAAATCAAGAGGGGGCTTAGATTCCACACAGATGATGGATGCAATTACTCTGCTTGCCATTGTAGGTACTCTTGATTCCCTGGTGTGGTGGTTGACCATCTTCACCTCTCTGTTAGCTGAGCTGGGTAAGACCAACAAACCAGAGAATAGGAGTTGCCACTCTGCTGAGGCTCAGGGCCCAGCTGGCACATGGGCAGTCCAGAGATTCAAGTCTCCTGAGTATGCACCATTGCTAGACCCAACCACAGGTTCAGTAAAAGTGACAGAAGAGGCATGGTTATAAAAGTCACATCTGAGTCCAGTTCAATCACACTCAGGAGCACAAATTCCAAAGTAGGGCCCTCTGCCATAGCACAGTACTCCAAATCCATCTGCTATGACCATATACCCTGTGGATCTCTGCAGCCTTCTGGAGAACCAGTACCTAGGCTTGTAACTACTTTGGCTTTTTTTGGGGTCCTGCTGAGGTGTGTATAAGTGTGACCCCTCTGATGACCTCCTGACTCTTTTTGGAAGACTCTTAGCCATATAAATCCATTTGTCTTTGCCATTTGCCCCTTTAATTCATGGTCAAAAAGTAGTTTTTAACACTTGATCCAACATGTAGGCTGACATATCCTGCTGGTTTGAGTTGACCTTTTATTCGAGGTCTCTTTCTAGTTGCTTCACCAGGTAGTAGTTGGTAGTAATCCCTCAGTGCCAAAGAGGCTCACCCCCAGGAATCATGTCCCATGCTGGGGGGAAGATAATGCATTTACACGATGAGTTTGGTTTAGAGAGTGGTCACATTTGAGCAACATGGAGACTCTCAGGAGGTAACTCATGGGCACACTGCAGCTCTAGACCTAGTTCATATTTCAGGCACACAGGCTCCTAAGCACAGTCATCAGTATCAAGGGCTCATTTAAAGCAGCTTTCCAAGCCTTCTGTGGCACTTCTGTGTTAGCACCCTGCTCACTGTGCCTTGGGCAGAAGGGCCAAGCTAGCTCTGAATACCTAAAAGCAGGACTCTCTGGAGGTGTGCAGTGCCATGTACTGTCTACAGGTCACATGACTGGAAAAAGTTTTTTCCTTTTCTGGGGGCATTTTCAGAACAAGTAGTTGTCCCAAATGTTATTGCAGGGCCAGATGCTGGACATTATATATCCTGCCATAATCCACTGAATGGACTTGGAGAAAGAATGTAAACTACAAAGTAATGCTCCAAAATGTACTCATCAAATGCAATGAGTTTACCACGCTAATGACAGAAGTTGTCGATGTGGGAGGAGTGGGGTGTATGGGGAGTGGGGTGTATTGGAACCTTCTTTAATTTTTAATGTAAAATGTGTGATCCATATATCTTTTAAAAAACATCATAATAAAAAAATTTTAATGAAAGATGTATTTCTTCGCCCCCTGGTTCCTTTGGGCTTACTGTCTGCTTTCTGTGCCCATTTGCTGTATCTTCTGTGTCTGCTTGTCTTCACTTTTATTCATCTTTGGGAACTGTTTCTGAGACCTTCATGAGTGGTAGAGACATGCTCAACCTCTTGTGGCATGTCAGCTTCCTGGTCTGCTGCATCTCTTATTGTCTCTCCTCTGTGTCTCTTTTTGTTGTGTCATCTTGCTACACCAACACTCCTCATGGATCAGCTCTCTGCATGGGCCAGTGTGTCTTCACCAGGAGGCTGCGGGAATCAAATCCTTGACCTCCTATATGGTAGACGAGAGCCCAATCACTTAAGACACACCCCCATTGCATCTTAATTCAACTTTTTCCTATACAATTAAAATATTCTTTTAAATTATATATTATTGTTCTGATACATAGGCCAATTGTCTCTATAAAAAATATTCTCACAATATTTCCTTTTGAGTTCTTATGTCTTCTCTGCATTTATATTCTAACTCCTTTGTTACAACCAGGCTTATAGACTTCATTTGCCCCAGGTAGAATGGCTTACAAACTGTTTAAATCTGTTAGTTAAAATCTGATGTGAGAAGATTAATGTGCAGCTTGAAAAAATTACAAAGTAAATTTATCACGCCTGGGCAGACCATGTGGGCTCTAAAGAAATCCCAGGAGCTCCTCAGTTCCAAGCTCATGCAGTTGTGCCACTCTAAGCCATCTGCTCTTAATTATCCATGCAATACCCGGAGGTTCTGCAAAGCATGGTCACACTTCTACTTCACTTAATCATTCAAAGCACCGAGGCAGATGTCACCCCATTGTGCAGGAGTGGAGGCTAAAGTCAAGAGATGACTTGACTGGCTTGAGGCCTCACAGCAATTCCAAGACTGGACACTGCTGTGGCCATGGTAGAAGGTGCCTGTCCAAGGAGGCTTTCAAAGGCTATTTCATGAGCAAGAGCTGAACTGTGTAAAAGTCCCAGAGTAATTGATGGATTTGCACAAGGTACGCCTGTACTTTTGTCCCTACATACCTGGTTGTTTCCTGGAACCGCAGTTTTGTTTTCTCCATGAGGGTTAGAGAGCAAAGGGAAGGAGATCAGGCTGAAGCCTATGATTTTCAAACAGTCTGTTTTGCATTACCTAATCCTATCTTTGTCAGTTTTGGGGATCTCTGCCTTTTTCTTTTCTTTTCTTTTAAGATTTATTCACTCATTTATTTTACCTCTTTCCCTCCCCTCCCCACCTTGGTTTTAACTGTCTGTGTTGTCTTCTCTTCACATTTTCTTTCTCCCAGAATTCACCAGGGTTGATCCTGAAGACCTCTGATGGGGAGAGAGGTTCCCTGTCAGTTGTGCCACATCAATTCCTGGTTTCTGCTGCACATCACATTGACTCTCCCCTTGTCTCTCTTTGATGCTTCATCATTTTTTGCATGACTCAGTTGTGCAGGGTGCTGACTCACCACATGAGCACTTGTGTGGGCACTGGCTAATATGTGCAGGCATGCTTTCTCTTCTTCTTTTTCTCCATTATTCCCCAGAGATCAAATGCAGTTCTTCACAAATGGTTAGTGGTACTGCATCACTTGAGCTGTATGTGCTTCCCTATGCCTTTTTCTTGATTTGCAGTTTCTAACTTTTATGAAGACTGGTGGTATTGATCACTTTCTGCTATATAAACAGAATATTTCCTTTTTTCTGTTTCATTTTCAGTCCTAGTTTTTTTGGTGTTTGTATGAATATGTGTTTTACTTTAAAGTTATGTTATCCAAGTTGTCTATAGACAAAGGGGGCTCCAGGGATCCACCACCCCAGGTAAGAGGAGAGAGAGGGACACAGCCTAAGGCTGACTTAGCCTCTGGCCTACAAATTTGGTCTGCTGTGTCCTGAAGCCCCTTTCAGGCATGTTGGGGCCACGCTATTTTTTTGCCTTAAAGCCCACAAGGGGCTAAAGTTATACGACCCTCCGAATCTCCTCTTCCACATATAGGGACTGACTGTTGAGTACTCAGAGGGGAGGGGAAATATTTCCAACCCAGGAAAGAGGGGGCTGCCAGAGAAGGATGGAGGACTGTCACTGAGAAAGTTTGAATCACAAGTCTCTCAGCCTCCAGGCAGGAAGCTCTACCACATTGATCCTGTCTGTATTGCAACAACTACACTCAGACCAGGCATTGAACAAGGAGCAGCCAAAGAGTAATGCTTGCTGGTAGACAAAGAAGTACATGTGAGAAAACTAAAAATAAGTAACAGAGGTATTTTCCAGCATTCATATGCAATGCTGGTTCACAAATAATTACTGGGTCATGAGCCTAGTTTTGAGCAATTAGCAGGGACAATTCTGAAAATACAGGTCAAGTCAAGAATCAAAGAACAGTTTATATGTGATGAATCTGGACTCAGATGGGATCTTCCTTCATAAGACTTTCATGCTAAGGTGATGGAGGTGCAGTTAATGTTGGGGTTTAAGATATATTTAGGGGATTTGAATCTCTGGACTGACAATGTGATAGCCAGGTCCTGAGCCTCAACAGACTCCAGCACCTACAATATGATTTATTGGACTTATCACACTCAGCTAAGATGGAGTTGAAGAAGGACAACCACCACACCATGGAGCCTAGAGTGATTACAACTGAAAGTGGGAGGATTGCATCCAACATCCATGTGGAATCTGAGCCTCCTCTTGACATAGAGGTGCAATGGACACAACCAATCCAATGTCCACATAGAAGAGGTGGCATTGGATTGGGAAAGTGGACATGGTGGCTGATGGGTATGGGGAAAGGCAGGAAGAGATGAGAGGTGGAGGCATCTTTGGGACATGGAGCTGCCCTGGATGGTGCTTCAGAGGCAATCACTGGACATTGTAAATCCTCACAGGGCCCACTGGATGGAATGGAGGAGAGTATGGGCCATGATGTGGACCATTGACTATGAGGTGCAGAGGTGCCCAAAGATGTACTTACCAAATCCAATGGATGTGTCATGATGATGGGAACGAGTGTTGCTGGGGGGGGGGGGGGGGGGGGGGAGAAGTGGGGTGGGGGGGTGGGGTTGAATGGGACCTCACATATATATTTTTAATGTAATATTATCACAAAATCAATAAAAAAAAAAGAATCAAAGAACAGTGGTAACACACAGCCTCCCACTATTAAATCCCCAAAAAATCTTCTGTTTCCTTATTAAACTTCTGCCTAGACATTCTATCCATTACTAAAAGTGCTATATTAAAGTCTAGTACTATTAATGTGTAACAATCTATTTCTCCCTTCAGATCTGCTAAATTTGCTTCATGTATTTTGGCGTTCTCCCATTAGGTGCATTTATATTTGTAATTATGTCATGTCACTTCCATCAGTATGTACTGAAATTTGTCTCACAAGAGAATTTTTTTTACTCTAGAGTATTTCATTCTATTATTGTATAATACACAACACTCTTCTAGTTATTATTTGCAGAGTTATTTTGTGTGTGGGTTTTTTGCATCCATTCACTTTCAGTCATTTGTGTCTTTCATTATGTGCTTAGTCTCTTATAAACTGTATAAAGTTGGGTCATGTTTCTTTATTCATCTGGCAATCTCTGCCTTCTAACTGGGAAGTGTAATCCATTTACATTGAGGGTGATGAGGATCTGCATGGCTGTGAGGCCTCTGGACATGAGGGTCTCCCTGAAGGTTCATTCTAATTGATGTATTTCCTAGGCATGAAGATCCCCATTTTTAATATGCCTACTAGCAGGTATGCCAATGAATATCAAGCATTTGATAACCTGTCATTGTACATCCTTTAATTACCTGTAATTTCCCCAGGGTGGGGTAGGTGAGCTAAGCCATGTAAAACCTTCCTGGGGCCTTCACGGGCGATAGCTTTAATAGCTGTCTGATCTAATGAGTCTACTGATTACATGGGTCTATTTGCCTGGTGTCTGCACTAGTGGAAAGTAGAACCCCCCTTTTTCCCACCTGCCTCAATATCTGTTGCACTCTCTGTCTCCCTCCACCCCAACAAGAAACCATTGGTTCCCCGCAGGACTGCCAGGGACACTAAAACCTCTGCTTGTTTAGGATGTAACCATTACCGTCTGAAATCATTCCCTGGTCTAAATCTTCCCCAAGAGGATGAAACCTTGATTTGGTGCAGATGTCAGTCCCTTGAAATTGATACTCCAGCTGATGGGAATATAAGGTTCTTGCCTCATTAAAATATGTGAGAACAATGACAAACATCTTTAAAATGAATCCAGATTTTGGATTAAGTGAAAATCAGGCTGACTGAACAAAGATCAAAGGTAAAACCAATTTATGATATCACAATTTGTATGAGTTTCACTGGAACCATCCAATAAAAAACTGAAAGATCTAGACCCTCTTGCAGGGGAGCTCAGCATGCCTTTCTTTCTTTCTTTTTTTATTGATTTTGTAAAAATATTACATTAAAAAAACAATATGAGGTCCCATTCAACCCCACCACTCTCCCCCCAGCAACACTCACTCCCATCATCATGATACATCCATTGCATTTGGCAAGTATATCTCTGGGCATCTCTGCTTCTCATGGTCAATGGTCCACATCATGGCCCATACTCTCCCACATTCCATCCAGTGGGCCCTGGGAGGACTTACAATGTCCGGTGATTGCCCCTGCAGCACCATCAAGGGCAACTCTAAGTCCCAAAGGCACCTCCACATCTTATCTCTTCCTGCTATTCCCCATACCCATATCAGCTACCATGTCCACTTTTCCCACTCCACTCCAATGCCACCTTTTCTCTGTGGACCTTGGATTGGTTATGTCCATGGCATCTCTATGTCAAGAGGTGGCTCAGATTCCACATGGATACTGGATGCAATCCTCCTGCTTTCAGTTGTAGGCACTCTAGGCTCCATGGTGTCATGGTTGTCCTTCTTCAACTCCATCTTAGCTGAGTGAGGTGAGTCCAATAAATCAGATTGTAGGAGCTGAAGTCTGTTGAGGCTCAGGGCCTGGCTATCATATTGTCAGTCCAGAGATTCAAATCCCCTAAATATATCTTAAACCCCAGCACCAACTACAATTCCAGTAAAGTAGCATGAAAGTCTAATGAAAAGAGATTCCATCTGAATCCAGTTTCATCACACAGAAACACCAGCTCCAAAGAAGGGCCATCTGACATGGCAGTGAACCCCATCTGCCATGACCATAGAGCCCGTGGGTCTCTTTAGCCCTCAAAGGAACCAATACCTGGGGTTGTATCTACTTCATCTGTCTCTTAGATTCTGCTCAGTTGTGCATAAGGGCAATCCTTCTGACAGCCTCCAGACTCTTTTTTAGAAACTCATAGCCATATAAACTCATTTCTCCTTTCCATTTCCCCCTTACATTAGGTCAAACAGCATTTTAAAGTCATGTTATTATATGTAGACAGGGATATTCTGCTAGATCCACATTGAACCTTCAACATGCCTTTCTTGAGCACAGCTCCTCTGCAGAGAGATGCAGCTCAGTTTAACTATTTAGAAATATTTTCCTTATCTCCTTGGTCACATTGGTTTTTCTCATCCAAAATGCCATCTGTGTCATTGGTCTACCAGTTGCCTAGGAGGTGACATGATGCACAATTTTTATCCAACAGTGCAGAAAATAGTACATGTTGATTGGATAAACATATGGAATCCACCTCTGCAGGTACTTTTCATTTGAACAGCTCAGGAAGAATCATCAGTTATTTGCAAGGGCAGGGATTAAAAGGCAGAAAGAAAACAGAAGTGACTGAAGGTAGAAACTAAAATTCAGAGCAAAAAAGTATTGAGAAGAGTTAGGGTCTCCAGTAACTGAAAGAAAAACATGGAAATGCTGAGTTTGCACAATGGCAAAGCACAGGTTGGGAAGTAGTGAATGCCTAACACTGTCTCTGGAGGATGGAAGTATCTTATGCCCATGTTTATAATGCTCTGCTAGGAGAAATAGCCAGCCCATGGAGACACAACACAGGTGCAGAGTGCACTGGGAAGATGGATTCATTTGTTGCCTCCAGTGTCACTTTGATGGCTCTGGTCTAACAGCTCCATTTATCACACATCTCCATCATCTGATATCTGCATTTATTATTGAGGTAGTGATGATAACAATAAGAGTTGATAGACCTTCTTCCTCTGCAATTATTTGAATATCTGAGTCCTTGCACTACTCCCCTTTCCCTAACTTAATGAAACTCCAACATACTGTTAGGGACATAGAAAAGGGCAATCCCCATGTTTTACAAGGCGTTGGGGAAAGTATGCTCATGCTTGTCTGTATGGGTCAGAAGTATATGATTTTCATGCCTCAAGTGAAATGAAGCATAGTCTGGAGTTAAAGAGGAATTAAGTGAAGGGCAAATCAGCCTGAGTTTGGGCACAGATCAGGGAGAAATTATTTTAGTATTATCTATTTACTTGTAGTTCCCAAGACCCACAAAGCAAGCAATATGGTAGCTGTTCTTCCTAGTGCTGGGAATCCTCTGGAGTCTTCGCTTCTCTGAGCAGAGTCTTTAGCTCAGTTTACCTGTTCTGAGTGCTGTGGCCTTACCTCCCCTGTTACATTTACTGCAATTGGAGCAGCCTTTTCCTAAGGACAGTCTGTTGGTTGACTGGTTGGTTATATGTGAGCTGACAAAACACAAAATTTTGCTTGATAGCAGCAATTATATCAGGTAGCACTGGGTTGAGTGAAAGTGGTGTCTTTTGGGGTTAGTTTGCATTATGAACATATAAAATTCTTTAGATTCAAACTGACCAATGAATGCATTAGTTTCTTTTTGCTGTTGTTTTTTCAAATTTTAATTGATATCTGATACTCAAATTGTGGATCATTGGAAGCGAAGGCAGATTCCTCCTAATGTAAACCATTCAGGATGAATACACAATAAAATTGAACAGCACAAATACGCCATGTGCCAACTCAAACAAACAAACAAAGGCCAAACACACTGAGGCTAATGCTTTAACTTTATTTTGGATAGAGAAGTAAAAGCAGAAAGTATACAACATAAAATTGCTCATTTCAAGATCTTCAGATTGTATCTTGCACTGCTTTGCATCTCAGTTGACACAGCTCAGCTATAGTAAAGCTTGTGAGGAGTGCCCTTAAGAATACAGGTCCCGATGTTGATCTCACCTAAATTGCAGACATTTGTTCTGCAAAAGCAGGTGGTTCTCTTCTGAGAGCCTTGGAAAAGAGGGGCATGTCAGGCACGGTGAGAGAGGAGAGAAGGAGGAAAGGCAGAACAGACCAGGGGAGATGCTTTAAAAAGTGATGTGTCTGCTACTAATCATCCATTAGACATCAATCATAAATAGATGGAGAGAATTCATATGTTCATCATAAAGCAAAAGAAGTCTTACTCTGAGTTGGTCATGAAGGATCTCATTCTTCATCCATTTTAGTCTATCATTTACAGGCTTAACACATCCCCTGAAATACAGCTTCCAAATCAGGATTACGCACTTCTCATTCCAACACATCCACACACACCAGATTTTAAGCCCTGCTTGCAGGTGCTCAGGATCTACTTAAAGAGGCTGTTCTAACCTCTGACCCTGATTCTGCTGAGTCTCCTGCTCACACCTCCTGGAACCCAGTCCTCTGGTGCTCAAGGAAACCTAGAAGAGTCTCTAGCTTGAAGGCCCTCACTTCCTAATGCTTTCATGACTTGTTGGCCCTGCTGAGCTCTCACCTGAAGCCTCTTGAGTGGCCTTTTCATCCCCCAGAAAGTAGATGGCCATATCTTGGTCCTGGACCTCAGGCTGCTCCTGGACTAGAACCTCCTCAGCACTTTCTCCAAGGGCCTCAGCATGGGTCAGGAAGGCCAACAGGAGAACAGCAGAGAGGACAGCGAGGGTCCTCATGGCTGAGAGTCACCTGGGGTTCAGCCCTGGACAGGAGAGCAGGAAGCTGAGTGTGGTGGAGAAGGTAGAGGTTCAGTCCTGCATTTTTAGAAGGATTGGAGGAAAGAAGGTGGTGTCGTAAATGTGTCAATATCTGAAGGTGGCATGCCCAGCCCATGGTCCTCCTGTCACCCAAGTCTCTTTGATGTTCTTCTGATCTGGCTTCTTCCTCGACTTACATCATGTACCTATTACTTTGGTGTCCATGTTTGTTTTCCACAGGTGATGATGCTAGTTAGGAGCTTGACACACTTCCCTGCTCCTCATCTGTTAAAATATTTATGAGTAAAAATATTTGCATATGTATGCCTTTAAAACTGTCTAGAAAAAGAGAAAAACAGCTACAAAGGAGCAGTGATCAAACTGGCATTGGACTTTTCACTTGCAACATTGGTTACTAGATGGCATTTTTAACATTTCTAGGAAAAAAGAATTTGAATGGAGTATTCTATGCTGAGACAATATGTAATTCATATTTATGGGAGCAAATCATCTGTTTTTGGGATGTTCACTGACACAGGAAATGTACAATACATGAATATTTTGAAAAGGAAATTGCACGGGGATATACTACAATAAAATAAAGAATTCAAGTAAGAAGACAACATAGGAATAGAAAAATAGAGTTGAAAAAAGTTTCATTAAAATGGTTTATATTTTGTTTATATTATTTTTTCTATTAATGGATATAATAAGGTTGGATGTTTTAATATGGTTGTTAAAAATGTTATTTAACAAAGGAGAGTGAATTAAAACAATATATACATTGGCATTTAGAATAATATTTCCCCAGAAGTTCAATAAAACTTCGAAATTTTTCAAGGAAAAGAGAAAGTGGGGATTATGGATAATGATGAACTCAATATGAAGACAACTAAATATATGTTAAAAGTTGTAATTTTGACCAATGGAAGTTGATAAAACTAGGATATATAATAAATAAGAAGATGCAGTGGAAGGAGGAAAAAATAAGAAGGGCAGAAAAAGGAAATCAATTCATTCTCCTTAACTAAGAAAGAAAAAGCCAGGAATTATAATAGAAAATGTAAACAAAACACCAGCAAGGTCATTAAACCCACCACCTGCTTGTGTGAGTCCCTTTCTCCTCAGTGGACTGAATGTTCCACAAGGGCAGTGACCTTATTGCTGAGACATTTATGGCTTGTCTGTGAGAGTTTGGGAAGGTACTGCTCTGCCCCTCAGTTTTCTTTTTATTCTTATCTTCATCCACATTTTGTTGTAAGTATTAAATAATTAAAACAATTTAAAGTGTTTAGAGAAGTGTCTGATAACTCAAAATATATTCCTGTCATTGTTATTGTTTTTGTCATCATCAGCATCACCTGCTGAAATGTAAACACTAGGGTAGTGGTTGGCACCAAGAAGAGGTACAGCCATGCCTGGAACATGCAGTTGAACTGGTGAATGGACACCAATGACTGTGGTCCAGTGCCTGTAATCTCAGCTTTAGCTGTCTTGTTGACAGGTCCTCACTCTACCCTGCTGGCTGTGGACACCTAGTTGTCACTGTCTCAATCCACCATGCCTTCCCCTTTCCTTTACACCTTTCCTGAGCTCTGCATACACAGCTACTATTGCTTCATGAGCCAAGCTGAGGCTGGGTGGGAGAAGGATGTGCATACAAGGAGTTTATTCCAGTTATGACCATACCCCACAGTTTCCATCATGTGTGTCTTTCCACCTATAAAAGATTCTTTTTTTATAGGTGAAATTATATCTCAGTCTTTCTTCCTCCTTCCCTGGCTGTGATTTATTTGGGTGTGTTTAAATTCTGGAAAGAAAAATGGATGACTAAAAAATTTTAACTTACAGACTTTTAACAGGTAGAATCTAGCATTTCCCATAAAACAGAAGGTGCCTGTGAAACTGTGTGTTTGGGATCAGGATGCTCTCAGCTCATCTTTCAGCCTTAATCACAGCCCTGCCTCAGAGTTTCCCTCTCCTTGGCTTCTTTCTGGGAGAAGGATCTCTAGAGCTCTCTTGTGACATTTTGGAAAAGTGTTTAGTATTTCAATGTGCTTATGAGTAATAATTAAGATAAAAATATATTTCTTTTTTCAGCAGGGCATCCATGGTCTACCATCCTCTATGTCAAACCTGGGGTCATTTAAAAGAAAGACTGAGGACTCATGCTTCTCTCCTGCACTTTGACCTACTCTTGCCTCTCCTAATCCAGGAACAGAGCAGAAGCAGCACAGCCAACCGCATCTGGAAACCTACTTACAGATGGCATGAATTCCCATGACCTGTGACTTAGGAATTTAAGATGAAAATGAATGTGGCTGTGCTGAGAAACACAGTGAAAAGGAAATCATCTGAAAGGACATATTAGACATCTACAGAAGGTGCTTTGAAGCAGTTAGTATTTCAGGCAAGTCTGGGAAACAAAGGATCCTCAGTTATGCCCCTTGCAGTGCTAATGGTCAAGCTCATGGGGAAGAAGAGTTTATGGGCCTTTAGCAAATACGAACAGCAGGTGTGTACGTGGAGCTGCTATCCTAGACCAGAGGAGCACTGGAGGTCTTAGCCATCCAACCCCACAGGTTCCTTCACCTCAGCAATGCACACATCAAACATCCTAGGGCAGATCCTTCTCAAGATTTTATTCCTCTCTGATCCTGCTCTGCTCTGACCTGTATAAAGGTAGAGCTGGTATCTGCTCAGCATCCTGCTGCCCCATCCAGGATGCTGAGGTCCAGGTGGCCCATAGCCACAAGGACACTTGCTCTCTCTGCTGCCATTCTTCCATTGTCCTGCATGCTCAAAATCTGCTTTAATCTGTTATTTAAACCCTGATGTGGGTGGTGTACTTGGCCCGGTGGTTAGGGCATCCGTCTACCACATGGGAGGTACACAGTTCAAACCCCAGGCCTCCTTGACCTGTGTGGAGCTGGTCTTCATGCATAGGAGAGCTCCACACACAAGGAGTGCACCCTGTAAGGAGAGCCACCCAGCACAAATAAAAGTGCAGCCTGCCCAGGAATGGTGCTGCAAACATGGAGAGCTGACACAGCAAGATGATGCAACAAAAAGAAACACAGATTCCCATGCTGCTGACAACAACATAAGCAGACAAAGAAGATGTAGCAAATAGACACTGAGAACAAACAACTGGGGTGGGAGGGAAGGGGAGAGAAATAAATTAAAAAATAAATAAATAAATAAATCTTAAAAAAACACAAAAACCTGATGTGAGATTAACAGTGCAACTTACAAAAATTACAAAGGCTTTTATCAGGCCTGGGATGATCACACGGGCCCTAAAGAATTCCCAGGAGCTCCTCAGCTCCAGGCTCAGGCAGTTGTGCCCCTCCAAGCCATCTGCATCAAATTCCTCATGCTATACCCGGACGTTCTGCAAAACACGGTCATGCCTCATAATTCACTTAATTATTCAGAGCACCGAATGTGCAGAGTTGGAGGCAAAAATTGAAAGCTGATGCAACTGGCTTGAGGCCTCTCAGGAAGTCCAAGGCTGGACATGGGGCTGTGGCCATGCCTAGAAGGCGCCTCTCCAAGGAGGTTCTCGAAGGCTATTTCATGAGCAAAATCTGTACTCTGAAAAATTCCCAAAGTAACTGACAGATTTCCACAAGGCACAGCTGTAGTTTTGTCCTTTCACACCTGGTTATTTCCTCGAACTGTCTGCTTTGTCTTCTCCATGAGGGTTAGAGAGCAAAGGGAAGTGTACGAGTCCCCGAAGTAATGTGTGGCGCTCAAGCCACATTGCTAAGGAGGATCAGTGTGCGCGGAGAGGTGAGGGTGTGCTCAACCGTGTCTTTACCTGCAAGTAAGCAGAAAGGAGCTGGTGTCCTGATAAGAAAGAACTCAAAAAACCCTCCTCAAAGAACTTCAAGCCTGAAGGCCCTTGCTCTGAGAACAGTGACCTAGTTAATTGCTTTAAATAAAGCTTGTGGTGTCAGCTCAGGGCCTTGGCTTTGCCATCAGCTTGCCTGGGTCACCTGGTCCCCTCTAATCTTGTCTTTGTCTCTGTGTCTTTCTTAAGCTCCCGTCACCTCCCCTCAGGTTCTCTGTTCACCTGCACAGGTCGCAGCATCCCTGTCCTCTCCTAAGCTAGTTTGGGATGGTACTTCCAGGAGTTAATGATGAGCCTCAAAACTACTA
This sequence comes from Dasypus novemcinctus, assembly GCF_030445035.2. Taxonomy (NCBI): domain Eukaryota; kingdom Metazoa; phylum Chordata; class Mammalia; order Cingulata; family Dasypodidae; genus Dasypus; species Dasypus novemcinctus. The sequence continues at coordinate 57,372,793 of NC_080697.1, read as the reverse complement.
AAATTGCCCTGGTTGTCATTGAAAATATGTACGAGATCATTCCACTCCCAATTTAGGATTGAAGACATGAAAGTCCTTTTCCTCAGGTGGCACCAAGAAAAATCTAAATGAACAATTTATATAACATAAAATCACACATATCTGCTGAATTACTAAACAGTAGTGGGACACTACAGGGCCTTGGTGAAGGGGTTTCCTGAGAATGGTGCCCTTCCCAGTGAGCAGCACATTGCAGTGATTCCCAAAGGCCTCTGAGTGCAGGCAGACAGAAGAGGAGGTGGCTAAAATGTGAGAAACTAAGCTGGTCAAGGGAAGCCAGCAAGGCTGTACTCAGGGTGCTGACATATGGGATTGACCTGAGTGTAGAGAACCACAGGTGAAATAATTTGTTTAGCCTAACGATTCTCCCTACCCACCTTTCCCCAGTGAGGATGAGACAACCTTTGCAACAAACACTGCTGGGTCAACAGGATACCTATCTATAAAAAAATACAGATAATGAGCCTCTACTCATACCACAACCATACATAAAAATTACACCCAATGTAGAGTATAGTTCTAAGTGTAAAAGTTTTAACTAGCAACATTGTCATGGTTTTTATTCAAGATAATGAGATGGCTTCAAATAAATTGCCTAGATGATAACACAGGAGAAAAATCTTTACAACCTGGGAAAGTCAAATATTTCTTAGGAGGAACACAATAAAAAGTATTAAAAGAAAAAAAAATCCTGTACTTCATAAAAACTAAAACCTCTGCTTCTCAAAATAAAAGGCAAGCCATGAAATGAGAAAATATTTTTAATACACATATCAAAGGATTTGTTCCTAGAATATATATGATGAACTAATCAAACAAAAATGACTTAGACTTCTAATTTAGCAAAAATGGCAAAAGATTTGGACATTCACAAAAGAGGATATATTAATATAAGTATATATTAATATACAATATATCCTGATATATGATATAATGATCAAGAAGATGTTTCACTCTGTTATTAGGGAACAGCAAATATTAAAACCAAAGTGAGATGCCACTAAAACAGCTGAACTTGAAAGAGTAACAATATCAAGTATGGGGGAGGACAGACCCAGAGACCTGGAGCTCTTGCTCCACTGGAGGGAGTGGTGCAACTACTGCATCAGATGTGAACAGCAGTGAGTTAATTTCATGAGTCAGTTTGGCTGGCTTATGTTGGCCAGTTGCTTGGTCAAGCAGCCTTGACTTGATAGTTACTATATGTAGCAGATGGACTTCAATCATTGGTCAGTTGACTGCATCTGTGGCTGACTACATCCACTATGGACAAAGGAGGTAGAGACCTTAAATGATTTCAGCAGTCAGAAAGGAGACTCTTTACCTCTACTTCACACAGACAGCTTCTCCTGGGGAATTCAATGTCATCTTCATCAAACTTCCCATTTGCAGCCTGTCCTACAGATTCACATTTATCAATCCCTTTGGACATATGAATGCTTTGAATAAATCTAAATGGATACCTACTTTATATCCAGTAATTTCAAACGTGGGTGTTTCTCCAAAATAATTACAACATATGTCCATGGAAATAGATGTGCAAAATGTTCCTTGCAGCTCCAACAGGGGGCAGAAGCACTTTCACAAAGGCTCTGCAGCACAGGTTTTGGAATCACAGGACCTCAGACAAAACCCCAAGGCTGCATCTAAGCAGGTAGATGTAAGCAAAATCCTTGAGCATCCTGTGCTTCATTTCCTTCATTTGTAACATAAGTGATAGAACCTACTTAAACAGATGGTTGTGAGATTAACTGAGTGATGCTCAGGAATAGGTGCTGGAAAGAGGAGGTGCTTAAAAAGCATTAGTTATATGATGACGGTGGTGGTGGTGGTGGGGACACCATCCTGGGTGATGTAAGTGTGTGGGAAGGAGGCTGGGCAGTGGAAAGTCTTACCCATCACTGTGTTCAAATGTCCCCAGTGTCACCACCAGTCTGTCCCTCAATTCATGCTGACATCTCCTACCACCTCAAAGGCACATCCTGGCATTTCCTACTACTTTTTGCTCAGATAAGTCATCAAGCTTCCCCAGGGAGTCTTCACCCTGCTCCCTCTTTCTTATAGCTGCACCTAGAATAAGTGAGGACACTGCCCCCCCCTGGAAAAACACTGGGCTGTAGGTTAGCATCATCAGGGGTCAAGCAATATCATGGATGATATAGCATTGACCTCATCTATCAATGGTTGGAAGAATATAAACTTACCATGTCATGTAAAAAATAATTTTAAAAAGATCCACACATGCTGGGCTTATGGGTAAAACTCAATTTGGAGAGAGAAAGACATGAAGTACAGCTGTTATTTCCACACTTTCAGGTGGAACCTTGCACTGCTTTGGTTCTAGTTGGCAGAGCTCAGAAGAGCAGAACCTGCAAGGGCTGCTCCCTGAGTCAGGGGCTCAGGCCACTGCTCCTTCAGTGTCTGCTGTGGCAGGAGGGTCTCTTCCAAAAGCCTGGGAAAGAAGGGGTGTGTTTGGCCCACCACGGGGCTTGGGGACATGGGTGAGCAGGAGGGTCATGACATGGAGCAGCCCAGGGAAGGAATCGCTGCCTCCAGGTCACCTGGGAAACAGGTTCTATTAGAGCAGGAAAAGGACACTTAACTGGTCATGGGCCAGTCACTCAGGATGTGGGTCTTTCTCGCATTTGGGCTATCGTTGGTTTCCTGTAACACCTATGCATACTCACTCAGAGACACACACACTTGGACTCACAACAGCCCAAGGTTTCTACCTTACCAACCCCTGCCACTCCATACACAATTAATTTTTTTTATTTTTATATTTTTTAAAGATTTATTTATTTATTACTTGTCTCCCCTTCTCCCCCGCACCAGTCGTCTGTTCTCTGTGTCACTTTGCTCCGTCTTCTTCTTTGTCTGCCTCTGTTGTTGTCAGCGGCATGGGAATCTGTGTTTCCTTTTGTTGCATCATTCTGCTGCATCAGCTCTCTGTGTGGGTGGCACCATTCCTGGGCAGGTTGCACTTTCTTTTCCACTGGGTGGCTCTCCTTATGGAGTGCACTCCTTGCACATGGGGCTCCCCTATGTGAGGGGCACCCCTGCATGGCACAGCACTTCTTGCGTGCATCAGCATTGCACATGGGCCAGCTCCACACGGGTCAAGGAGGCCCAGGGTTTGAACCGTGGACCTCCCATGTGGTAGATGGATACCCTAACCAGTGAGCCAAGTGATCTTCTCTCCATACACTTATAAACACACACAGATGAGTGTGCACATACCACCCAGCACACACACATGGATGCCCTGAAATGCCAACCCCAGTGCCCATGAATTCCTCTCCTAGACCTGCCTCAGTCTCAGCACTGCAGCTGCTGAACCTCACATACACACCCCGGAGCCAGCACCTTTAGTGCCCCAAGAGCTGCTGGGAGCCTCTGCTCCAAGGGCCTCAGCTTATAGGAAAGAGCAGAGGCTGGAGGGGCCGGTCACTTGCTCATGATGCCATGGCTTGTTAAGGGCACACCTGGGCCTGGAACTCCCCAAACGGGGTCTCATCCCTCCGTGGAAGACTCCAGACCTGAGGAGCTACCACACTCTGCCCTCTGTCCTGGGCCCTTCCTGGCAGGAACCTCAGCTTTCTTCCTGGAGGCTCAGCTGGCCTCAGGGCCATTGGAGAATGGTGGAGAGAGGGAGGGTCCTCATGGCTGTGGGCCACCTGGACATAAGCATCCTTGATGGGGAGCAGGAGTCAAGCAGATACCAGCTCTGCCTTTATACAGGTCAAAGTGGAACAGGATCAGAGAGGAATAAACTCCTGAGAAGGGTCTGCCCCCAGGATGTTTGATGTGTGCATTGCTGAGGGTGAAGGAGCCTGTGGGGTTGGATGGCTCAAACCTCCAATGTTGTTATCATCTAGGAATAGCAGCTCTACGTACACATCTGCTGTTCATGTATGCTAAAGGACCCATAAGCTCTCCTTCACTATGTGCTTGACCATTAACATTTCAAGGGGCACAGCTGAGCCCCTTTTATTTCCTGAACTAGCCTGGAATACAAACTTCTCCAAATGTACCTTCTGTAACTGTCTACTCTCTCCTTTCAAACCATGTCCCTTTCACTGAACTTCTCACCACAGCCACACTCATTTTCTTTCTGAATTCCTAAGTCACAGGTCCTGGGAATTCATACCATCTGTAGGTAGGTTTTCAGATGGGGGTGGGTGTGCTGCTTCTCTCCTGGTCCTGGATTAGGAGAGGCAAGAGTAGGTCAAAGTGGTGGAGGAGAAGTGTGAGTCTTCAGGCTTTTTTTCAAATGACTGTAGGTTTGAGGTCAAAGACGGTAGGCCATGGTTGCCCTGCTGCAAACAAGAAAGGTATTTTACTCTTAATTATTATTCATAAACACATTTAAACACTAACCACTTTTCCAAAATGTCACTAGAGAGCCCTAGAAATACTTCTCCCAGGAAGAAGCCAAGGAGAGAGGGGTTACAGGGCAGGGCTGTGTTTGAGGCTGAAAGGTGAGCTGAGAGCATCCTGATCCCAAACACGTGGGTTCACAGGCATCTTTGAGTTTGTGGGAATGCTAGATTCTACCTGCTAAAAGTGTGGAAGTTAATATTTTTAATACATTTTAGGCTCACCCCATTAAATTGGGATCAGGGAAGGATGAAAAAGGGTGAGGTAAAATTTTACCTATGAAAGAGGAATCTTGAGATGATGACACACATGGCAGAAAACATGGGGTATGATCATAACTGGAATAAACTCCCCTTATGCATGTCCTTTCCCCATCCAGCCTCAGCTCAACTCGTGAAGACTCAGAAAACATCAAAAAGATGAAGCTCATGAAGCAATAGGAGCTGTGTATGCAAAGCTCAGGAACATTATAAAAGGAAGGGGAAGGCATGGTGGATTGAGACAGTGCCAAGTAGGGGTCCAGGGCCAGCAGGGTACAGTGAGGACCACACAACTGGACGGTGAAAGCTGAGAATATGGACATTGGACAGCCATCATTGCTGTCCATTCAACACTTCAAATTCTTATTCCAGGCATGGCTGTACCTCTTCCTTGGTGCCAACCACTACCTCAGTGGAATTTTCAATCCAAGAGGAGAAAGGGAAATGCACAAGGAGGAGGTGGGGTGAATGGCATCTTGTTTACCTTTTCCATTATAATTCCTATTTTTTCTTAGTTAAGCAAAATGAATTGATTCCTTTTTCCTCTCTACTTAACTATCCTTCCTTACACCTCATTTGTTTATTTATTATATATCTTAGTCATGCAGATTTCATCAGTCAACATTACACCTCTTAACATATATTTGAGTATCTTCATATTGAGATCATCATTACCCATAATCCCCACTTTCTCTTCTTTCTTGATAAATTCCCATGGTTTGTTGGATTTTTGGGGAATTTTAATTACAAATGTCAATTCTTATATTGTTTTATTTCACCTACTTTGTTTAACAGTGTTTTTTAACAACAGTATTAAAGTGTCCAACCCTATTTTCAACCATTAATGGAAAATTAATCTAAACAAAATATTAACAATTTAATGAGTTTTTTTCAACTCTGTTTCTATTCCTATGTCTTCTTCTTACTTGGATTCTTCTTTATTTATTGCAATATATCCTTGAGCAATTTCCTTTTCAAAAAAATTCATGGTCTGTACATTTCCTTGTTGTGAACATCTAAAAAGAAAAAGACCATTTGCTCTCATAATTATGAATTATGTATTGTCTCAGCATAGAATACTCCATTCAAGTTTCTTTTCCTCAGAAATGTTACAAATGCCATCTAGTAACCAATGTTGCAAGGGCAAAGTCCAATGCCAGTTTGATCATTGCCTCTTTGTAGTAATTTTTCTCTTTTTCTAGACTGTTTTATAGCATATACACACAAATATTTTACTCATAAATATTTGAACAGATGAGTAGCAGGGAGACTTATCAAGTTCCTAAAACAGTATCACCTCTGAAAAACAAACATGGACACCAAGCAAATAGATGTATATTGTAAGTAGACGGAGAAGCCAGATCAGAGGGACATCAAAGTGACAGGTGACAGGAGGACCTTGGGCTGGCCACCCTTCCCTCAAGTATTGACACATTTACATACTCACAATTGTATAAATGCAGGACTGAACCTTGTCCCTTTCCACCACACTCAGCCTCCTGCTCTCCTGTCCAGGGCTGACCCCCAGGTGACTCTCAGCCATGAGGATCCTTGCTGTCCTCTCTGCTGTTCTCTTGTTGGCCTTCCTGACCCATGCTGAGCCCTTTGGAGAAAGTGCTGAGAAGGAACCTGAGGCCCAGGACCATGATGTGGCCATCTCCTTTCTGGGGGATGAAAGGGCCACTAGAGAGGCTGCAGGTGAGAGCCCAGAGGTGCCACCATGAAGCCATGATAACATTAGGAAGTGAGGGCCTTCAAACTAGAGACTTTTCTGGGTTCTTGGAACACAAAATGATTCGGTTCCAGGAGGTGTGAGTGGGAGACTCAGCAGCTTCAGGGTCTGAGGCTAAAGCAGCCTCTTCAAGTTGCTCCTTAGCACCTGCAGACTTGGCTCAAAAGCTGGTGTGTTTGGATGGGTTGGAATGTGAGGTGAGTTATTCTGATTTTTGGGAGCTGTAACATAGTGGTTTTCATAAGCCTGTAAATCATAGACAAGAAAGGTCAAAGAAAAAGATCCTTCATGAGCAACACTTAGTAAAATTAATTCTGCTTTATGAAAAACATATGAATTCTCTGTCCATTTATGGATGGTGTATGTTTTTTTGAGTAGTAGCAAATGTGTCACTTCTTAGAGCATCTCCCCTGGTCTGCTCTACCTCTCCTCTTTCCCTCATTTCTCACTGTGCCTGGCACATCCCTTCCCTTCCCAGGCCCTCAGCAGAGACTCACCTGCTATTGCAGAACTAGGCTCTGCATGATCTGGAAATGACATGGGTGGACCTGTAATCTCAATGGCAACTGATACAGGTTTTGCTGCCCCTGAGCAGTGTCAACTGAGATGCAGAACAGTGCAAATTCCAATCTGAAGATCTGGAAAAGAACAATTTTACTCTGTATACTTTGTGCTTTTCCTTACTTCTCTATCCAAATAAAGTTAAAGTATTAGCCTCAGTGTTTGGCCTTTATTTATTTGTTTGTTTGAGTTGGTATGGCTTATCTGTCCTGTCCAATTCTATTGTGAATTCTGTCCTGAATGGTTTACATTAAGAGGAACCTGCCTTTGCACCCCAGTGATCCACAATTTGAGCATCAGACATCAATTAAATTTAAAAAAGAACAAAAAGAAAATAATGGGTTCATCAGTCAGTTTGAATCTGAAGAATTCTACATGTTCATAATGGTATTCTAAAGAGGACATCACTATAAAATTTACAAAATGTGGTTGTTGATTCAAAGGAAAGGTAGATACGATGGACTGCTAATTTTCATTAATTTTAATTAGTGGGAAGTCACTGATAGGTATGGACATTTTTCTTATTTTAAACAAAAATGTTTGATAAGTGTTTTTTCAGTCCGTATAAATGGCATAGAGTAAACTAAAGCTTAAGTGAATCATAGGCAAAGAAAAATGAGAATGTTTCTAAGTAGGAACCCCTGACCAGCATAATGGATTCAATTACTAAACAGAGAGGAGATCCCAGGAGCTGCCCAATGTGGTGAGACCCAATAACTAGTGATCACAATTCAAATTGTGGTCATGAAATAGCCTTTGAAAGCCTCCTTGGACAGGGTCCTTCTACACATGACCACAACCCAGTGTCCAGCCTTCTATTTGCTATGAGACCTCAAGCCAATGTGTAGCTCTTGACTTTAGCCTCCACCTCTTCACAATGGGTTGACCTCTGCCTCTGTGCTCTGAATGATTAAGTGAAGAGAGAGCTGTGACCATGCTGTGCAGAACCTCTTGGTATTACATGGGAAATTTGGTGCAGATGGCTAGGAGTGGCACAACTGCCTGAGCGTGGAACTGAGGAGCTCCTAGGAATTCCTTAGGGCCCATGTGGTCTACCCAGGCCTGATAAAAGTTCGTTATAATTTTTCTAAGTTGCACATTAATCTTCTCACATTAGATTATAAATAACAAATTTAAGCAGAAATTAAGCCATTCAACCTGAGACAGGTGAAGTCTAGAAACCCAGTCATGATGAAGGAGATAGAAAAAAATGCAGAACAAACATAAGAACTCAGAATGGCCAATATTGTGAGACAATTTTTTTTAGGGACAAATGACCTATGTATCAGCAGAACAATAATATATAATTTAAAAGACTATTTTAATTGTATAGGAAAAAGGTGAATTAAAAAGCAAAGGGAGAAGTGGATGTGCCTTATGCAATTGAACTCCCATCTACCATATAGGAGGTCTGCGTTTTGATTTCTGGGGCCTTCTGGTGAAGTCAAGAGGCCCACGTAGAGAGTTGGTCAATGTGGAGAGCTGGCATAGCAAGATGAGTCAACAGAAAGAGACACAGAGAAGAGACAATAAGAGAAACAGCAGATCAGGAGGTTGAGGTGGTGCAAGGGATTAAGCACCTCTCTCCTACTCCTGAAGGTCCCAGAATTGGTTCATGGAGCCACCTAATGAGAAGAAAAGCAGACACTGAAGAACACACACCATATGGACACAGAAAGAAGAGAGTGGGCCCCAAAGAATGGGGGTGGACATGGGGAAAAATAAATCTTTTATTTTTAAAATTTATTATTAGATTTTATTTTTAAAGATTCATGGATTGCATAAGATGTTACATTAAAAAATATAAAAGATTCCATATACCCCACTCCCCACACACCTCATTTCTCCCACATTAACAACTTCTTTCATCAGGGTAGTACATTCATTGCATTTGAAGAGTACATTTTGGAGCATTGCTACACAGCATGGATTAAAGTTTACATTGTAGTTTACATTCTCTCCCAGTCCATTCAGTGGCTTATGAAGGATATATAGTATCCTGCATCTGTCACTGTAATATCATTGAGGACATCTTCAAGTCCTGAAAATGCCCCAATATCACACCTCTTTTTCCCTCTTCCTGCCTTCAGCAACTCCTGTGGCCACTGTCTCCACATCAATGACATGATGTCCTCCATTGTGAGAGTCACAATATTTCTATAGTAGAATACCAATAAGTCCACTCTAATCCATATTTTATTCCTCCTTCTTGAGTACACTGGGATGGCCATGTCTGCTCCACTTCTAAATTGAGAGGAGGCCTAGATTCCATACAGCTAATGGATTGAACTCTCCTGTTTGCTGTTGTAGATGCTCTGAGTTCCCTGATGTGGTGGTTGATCATTATAACCTCCCTTTTAGCTCACCTAGGTAAGTCCAACAAACCAGAGAGTAGGTGTTGCAACACTGCTGAGGCTAAGGGCCCAGCTGGCATATAGACAATCCAAAGATTCAACTCTCCTGAGCATACAACAACCCCAGCACCAACCACAGGTTCAGTAAAAGTGACAGAAGAGGCATGCATAGAGAGTTCACATCTGAGTCCCACTGAATCACACTCAGGATCACAAATTCCAAAGTAGGGGCCACTGGCAATATATCATCTGTCATTACTGTAGGGCCTGGGTGTCATTGCAACCTAAGGAGCACCAGTACCTGGGCTTGTGTCTACCTTGACTGCCTCTGAGACCCTGCTGAGATGTTCATAACTGTGACCCATTCTGATGACCCCCTGGCTCATTTTGAAGTCTCTTAACCATATAAACTTATTTGTGTTTACCATTCCCCCCTTTTATTCAGGTCTTTTTCTTGTTGCGTCACCAACTGGTGCTTGATAATATTCCCTCTGTACAAGGGAGGCTCATTACTGGGAGTCATGTCCCACACTGGGGGAAATGCTGAGTTTAGCTTAGGGAGTGGTCACATTTGAGCAACATGGAGACTCACAGGAGATAACTACTAGGTACCCTACAGCTCTAGGCCTAGCTGAAATTTCAAGCACACAGGCTCATAAACATAGTCTCAGCATCAAGGGCTCATAATTGGACCTTCTTATTTACAGGTATTTGACCTTAAACTTGGAGGATTGTTGCTGCGCCATTGGGGAATGTGACAGAATTTCCCAGAATGGGAATTCAGCACTCCATCAGTTGTCATGTGAAACTCTATCCCCTATGTCAATAGCCAAGGAACATTTGAACATAACTCTATATCCTATATGTATGCCCTGGAGAACTCCCTTCCATCCATGCATCCCCCATCAGTGACACCGCACATCAATGTTACTCCTCTCCATAGTTGAAGCCCTCTGTGATCCAAAACTTCTTCAAAAATGAAGTCTAATATATTCCCAAGTTCAATTAACAGGAAAATGACATGGTAATGATAGGTTCAAAGATTTGAAATAGAATATATAATTTAGAAAATTAAAATAAAGGAAAAAATCAATTGGGTGTTAAAAAAGTGAAAAACATAATTAGAAAATTTTTTGATGTGTTGCCTTTCATCACTGTAATAGGTGTTGCCATATATGTACCGTGGTAAGGCAATCATTTATTTCTCAGTATCTACATCCTTTATTATTATTATTATTATCATTATGTCTTCAAAAAGGCTTAGTTCACAATATTGTCACATATATAATATAGGGAACTCCCATATACTCAACATCAAACCTTTTTTCTCTTCCCTAGTATGGACCTTTTTATATGTGAATGATACATTCCTTCATCTGATGTACAAATAATGAAACATAGCTACCAACCATGCTTCCATTATGGTTTACATTTTACTTGGTACAGTTTTATAATATTATCAGTTACATTATGATTTACCTGATGGTTTACATTTTAGACTATATACCTTTATAACTTTTTGGTGATATTTAACATGGCCTGGATCCATCACTGCAGGATCATGCAGAACACTTCTATTGCCTCCCAGTGATGCCCACGTCTAACAATTCTACTCCTCTCTTCCCCTCCCCTTGGGGCCCACAGTGACAACCAAGTCCATTGCTTGAAGGACAAGATTCATAGATACTTACCACAAGGCTGAGGGCTTGACACACTGGTCTGTCCTCCCCCATTGGGATCCAACCATGCTCTTGAGAGACACCCTTCCCTCTTTTGAGATCACTAGGCCTCACAGGATGGGGCTGCAACACCTTCCCTCCCATTGTATGGGTCTCCACCTGCTGATATAACACACTATGACATGATGAGCACTCTCACACTCCCTAGAAGCCTGCCCTGGGTGCACCCTCTGCCAGATGTCCCCTGACAAACAACTTAAACCAGTAAACCTTCCTTACTGTATTTTCTAAAGGTTTTTTTTTTCAACATTGTAGTTTCAACCACATACCTGACAAATTCCTATGCTCACTTTCCCCCTCCCAGCCATTCCCCCAATTCCTTGAACCATCTGACACATCCTCCCAACTCTAGCCCCATCAAGCCTCCAAATCTCCACCCAATAGTATCCCAATACTCCTGTCTTATCCCTTTGCCACACAACTAATTAAAATAGATGTAATGGTTTCTGTATAGGAAGAAATTAAAATGAAATTTGTAATCTAACCAGGGAAGCACTGTGCATGCAAAAATGTTTCAAATACATTTTTAAACTTTCATGCTTGTAGAAAGGCTCCTCTATTAAAAAGCACTGACATGCTGAAAGATTTAGTTCCTAAGGTTTTAAAAATCAGAAGCAGAGACAATACATTCATTTCTATTGTATCTTTCTTATTGCAACTCAAAACCTTGGTATTACAATTAATATTTGTTGAAGTTGTAGGAATTTAACTGAAAACTCTTAAGCTCAAATCCATACCTTGAATTCAAGTCTTCCTCCCCCTGCTTTTGCACATGATGTGGAGCAAAGCAGCAAGTAATGGGCCATTGACTTAACATAGAATAGCAGCCTCAGCCCAGCCAGTCATGTGGCCTATAGACAGGACACCGCACTGCACACCTCCAGAGAGTGCTGCTTTTGGGTATTTGGAGCCAGCTCGGCCCTTTTGCCCAGGAGACAGTGAACAGGGTGCTACACACAGCAGTGCCACAGAAGGCTTGGAAAGCTGTTTAAAATGGTATCTAGCACTTCATGACTGCCACCCTGTGCCAGGAGCTGTGCTAAGAATTTCACTGTCATTATCTCTTAGTCCTCAAACAGGTATTGTAAGGAAGGTACTATTAGTATATCACAACTATTAGCATGATCCTTATTTTGTGAAATTGGAAATGGAGGCCCAGGGATATTAGGTGTTTGAAAGAGATCAAGGTCACATGCAGGTGGTGTTGATTCTGTTTTTTAAATACACTTTTAATTTTATTTTCTTAAAAAGCAACTTAGATTACATTAAGGTTACTCAAAAAATATGGGGGAATTTCCATATGTCTCATTCCTCCCTCCCACAATGAAGAAAACAGATATTTTCCAAAAGAAAGAGACTAGGACCAGGTAAAATTGTGACCATCTCTTTCAAGGGATTGATCTTCTTTTAATAATCAAAATTGAATGACTCCCCCCTCCATATCCAATGGGAGAAGCACTAGTTGCCCTGATACCTCCAAGGAGCCCTCTGCAGAGCACATTTCTCCTATTTAATCTTTCTGTAAGTTTCTGTTTCTACTGAGTCACTCTTCACCTTGCCCTCCACCACAGCTGCTCTTTTCCAGCTTTCTTTGACTCACTCAGCACATTGCAGTAGTGATTCTCTCCCTACCCCATCTGAAGAAACCAAGTAACTCAGAGCAGTTATGTGTAATAGATTTATAAACTGAAGCTTTTATATAATAGGTGGGAATTACAGAGCATCACAAAATAGGCAACAAAATACAAGTCTGTTCAATCCTATCATTTGATAAATCTACATCAGCATTTCTAGCCTGGGATATTGCTCTCTGCTCATGACCAGTCTAGGCCCAAAATTACAACCGTTCCCTCTACTCTTGTGGTCATCTTACAAACCTCAAATTCTTCCTCAGTTCTTCTTCAAGTGAAATTATGTCCCAGTCCTCTCCTAAGCTACTTTGGGATGGTACATCCAGTAGTTAATGATGAGCCTCAAACTAGCAAATTTGACCTGGTTTTCATTCAAAATACACATGAGACCATTCCACTTCCAATTTAGGATGTGAGGATGTGGAAGAACTTTCCTCAGGTCACACCAAGAAAAATCTAAATGAACAATTCAGATAAGACAAAATCACACATATCTACTGAATTACTGAACAGTGGTGGACACTACTGTTTCCTGAGTGGTTTCCTGAGAACAGTGCCCTTCCCAGTGAGCAGCACATTGTGGTGATTTCCAATGGCTTCTGAGTGCAGATGGACAGAAGAGGAGGTGGCTTAAATGTAAGAAACTCAACCTGTCAATGGAAACCAGCAAGGCTGTCCTTAGGGTGCTGTCATATGGGATTGACCTGAGTCTGGAGAACCCCCAGGTGAAATAATTTGTTTAGCCTAACAATTCCTCCCTACCCACTCTTCCCCAGTGAGGATGAGAAAACCTTTACAATACATACTGCAGGGTCAACAGGGTATCTGTCAAAAAAAAACCCCACAGATAATGGATATCAACTCCTATCACACTCCATATATAAAAACTATACCAAAGGTGGTGCATAGTCCTAACTGTAAAAGCTTTTATCCAGCAAAATTGTCATAGTTTTTATTCAAGGTACAGAGATGGTTTCAAATTAAGTGCCTAGATGATAACACAGGAAAAATCTTCACAACCTGGGAAAGGCAAATATTTCTTTGGAGGAACACACACACACACAAAATATTAAAAGTAAAACAGTCATGAACTTTATCAAAAGTAAAAATCTCTGCTTTTCTTACTTTAAACAAATATGTTCAATATATACAATTTTTTCAGTCTCTATAGATGGCATAGAGTAAATTTTAGCTTATTGAATCCCAGGCAAAGAAAAAAATGAGAAGCGTTCTAAGTAGGAATGACTGACCAGCCTAATGCATTCAATTATTAACCAGAGAGGAGAGCCCAGAAGCTGCTCAATGTGGTGATACCAATAACCAGTGAACACAGGGACCCCAAGACACAAAAAGATAAATGAGTGAGCCAATGTCCTAGAAAGATCTGGTTGCAACCCTCCACCCTTTTGAAGATTTAAATTCTATTAATTATAATAACCCCTACTAAGTTTAATAAAATGCAGACCAGAAATATATTTGTGTTTATAAGGCCAAGCTATTAAGTCAGCATAGAATGACAAGACACTTACTTATAAACTGACTGCCAATCAAAACCTAAAGAACACATTATATGTGAAAAGGCACATTTTCAATATTAAAATTTCAATAAAAGGCAGTGTTTTAAGAGTGCCATGACATGTCAAAAGAAACCATTTTTTTTATTGAAAATAATAATTTGTCCTTGGAGTTTGAATCATCTTAGGGATACAACCTTGTCCAGGAGCTACCTATTTGACTCCAAAAACTGCAAAATCACCTAGTTTCCTCTTGGTTGTGGTTAAGATTACAAAACCCTAGAAAGGAGGAAATTAAGGACAAATGCAAAAAAGTTAAATTCACTTTCGTACAGTTTTAATGTAATGGTGTTAATAAGTTTGTTATTCTTCTTGACTATATTTATCTGCCATTTAACGTGTTACAGATATTCAAAACAAATCAGGCATATAAAATTTATTATCTAATATGTTTCTTGAGAGAATATAAATACCAAATTTGTATCAATATTTAATCCTTAAAATAAATACTTTTGGTTTTCAAAAGTCTTAATTCAGCATTAAGCTGTGCAAATAGTGGCTAGTGTTCTTCGTTGTGCACTGGCATCCTTCCAAGATGTGAAACAATCTACATTGAACCCCAGGCTGGTCCCTCTGCTCTCACCAGAAGCCCCTTGAGCAGAGCTCCCTTCCACGCCAGGAGCCTGGTTCTTCTCTGCCTTTATGTTCCAATATTCTAAGTGTCCCAGTGTCCCTAAGGGACCTTTTCCTGTTCTTCAGAGAGGCTACCATCATGTTCCAATTCCTCCATTCTATATCAACTTTCACCACCTTTAATGTTTCTGAAATTATATATGCATCATCTTTCTACATGCAAATGCAAATGCATGCAAGTGCTCATGCTTCATTTTATTTAATTCAACCTCTATAATTGCTCAATACATACCACTTTAGGATAAAGGGAATACAATGATTCAGTGAATATCCATTAATCACCTATGTTTTCTTAGTCATTGCACAGTCTTATAGCTGCCTATCATGCCATGCCGTGTGGTAGGAAGAATGGTTATCTTGGTTTGGGAGGTGAGGAGATGGAGATGGGGTAAAAGTTGGGCTTTTATCCTTAGGTCCATCTGCCTCCACAGCCAATGGTCTCAGAATCTACCCACCACCACCTCCAAACCATGTCAAAACTTACCTATTCTTGCACATAATTTTTAGGAGGTACTGAGATCTGAACATAGGATCTTATACAGGGAAGCAGATTCTCAACCTATTGAGCTATTCCTGCTCATTCTACTTCTTTACTTGCACCTCACTTTCAACTGATGATCTTGTGATCTCAGGCACAAAGAAAATAAAGGTCATCAGATGGGAATTTCACAGACTTCAGGTTGTAAAACCAACTAAATGCATCTCTATTTGCCTCCTTGTTCCTTCCTGGAAAGACATATTCCTCTCCTGCAAGGCTGATACCACCCTCCCCCATCTAGACTTTGGGCCTCTTCCCTTACCAGAGCTCCAGGAACCTCTGGAATCAACTAATTATCCTTTTATCTCCTGTATTTTCAAATCCTTCATCTCCTTCTCATAACTATAATTAAATGCATAAATCTTTTTTTTGATATATGTTTTCTTAGGCTCTCACCACCTGTAGCTATCACCCTGTTTTGCCTCCTCTTCATATGTAAAGGAAACTTCTTGGAAGAGTTGTCTATATCAATATTTCACTTTAACTCCCATTTTCTCCCCAACCCTCTGCAATGTGACTTCTGCCTCAAGCTCTCCCATGAAATGACTCTTGCCAAAGTCCCTGTTGTAGACACTTGTTTTCTGGCCAATAGCTGCGCCATGCCTTACCTAGAGGTTCAGAGGGCTGTACCCCTATTTTCCTGGCTTACTTTATAATGAGGGCATGTGTGTGATCCACTTCTAGGTAAGTGGAGCAGAGAAGTCTGGTAGTGGGTGACTTGGAGAAGACTTTCATCTATGATAGAAATGCAGACAAGCCCACATAAAATAGGAGCTTGTGGTTGTGGTACAATGTGATGCTTGGTGTGACATGGCCATCTCAAAAACCTGAAAAAGTTCAAAGGCCTCTCATCAGAGCATCTGCTCCTGGGGATAAATTACCATATATCATACCCTGAACAGCAGATCTCTATTTCCTATCCATGTGTTTCTTTGGAATTCCAATCCTGGATCATCTGCAATAAGGAAGATGGCAGCTAAGGTTGGCAAACCCAGGGCTTCCTGCCAGGTCTCTCTGTCTCTAAAATACATGCTCTTAGATGATGCCAGGTTTTCTCAGCATGTGGGTGGTCCAGAGTGAGGAGATCCAGTGGGCTGAGCCTTTTTGCAGGCTCAGAAGAAAGTGTGTTGCAATACCTTTGATCTCAAGTATATTTGAAATATCAGACCAATTAGACCACCATAGAAATCTGGCTACTTTCTTCACAAGCACTGCATTCAGAAAGTCTGCACATACATTGAGGCACTGTGAGGTTCACTTTATTTCTAATGTATTATAAAACATTGAATATATTTGTTGAATTTGTTAGTTTCTTCGTTACTTCTCCTTTATGATATATCCACAGTGACCAAAAAATAGAATATGAATGCATAAGTATTTCATAAAAAATTAAATTTGTGATGGAAATACTAACAAATACTACTGTTCCAAATAACATCAAGTCAAATGGTAAATTAGCCTCCAGTTTAGATTTTAAATGGGAGCATGTAGGTACAGGAACCACGAATTCTACCAAATCTGAGAGAACACACACAGCCTGAAGTAGCATAGTGATATGCGAAAGTTTGATTTGTGAACACACATCAATGACCCTTATCCTAAGGAAAGTGTCCACTGTATAGTTGTACCCAAAAGTGGCTTGAAGTCATTGAAATGTTACTCCCTTCTGTTGATGCTGTGGATTTCTCCTACACTCATCTGCTGGGGAGATTGTTTCTGCAATCATTCTCTCTCTTTCATCAATATCAATTTCTTCTCCACTTACTTACTCTTGCCAGCATCAAAATATGCTTCCTTAAATGGCTTCTTACATGCAACTTCCTCTCTTACATGTAACCACAATGAAAGCACAACTTACCAAATAAGAAATCACATTCTCCTGTCTTCACCCCTTTCCTCACTACTCCTTCTCTCCTCTGCCTACTGCTTTCAGGCTTCTGTTGCTCCAAGCACTGGGAGAGCTCTGGTCACAGCAACACCTCCATAACACTGAATTCTAATAACAGTCCTCAACATTCATGTTTCTCAACTTCTCAGCTATGTTGGGTGTAATTGATTATTCTGTCCTTCCCGAACACTTACTGCTGGTGTTCTCTGGCTTCTGCCTCCAAAAAATGAAACCTTCTTTGGGTTAATTGAGGCAAACTTATCCCAAAAGACATTCTAGACTTGAACTAAATCAACTCAATTTCAGACCCTAAAAGGGTGGTAGGCTAAATGCAAGAGCCACAAAGACATTGGGTTTTTGTGTTGTCCTAAATTTCTCTCAATTCCTTTACCAGAAACAGTCTTATTTCTGTTACCCAAAAGTATGTGGGTGAAAACTACAATCTGTGCTTAATACACAAGCTGAGAGTCTCAATCACGTCCTGGAAGAAAAATCAAAGACTTTCATGGAGGAAATACCATTTAACAAAAAACTACTGCTGCATCTGTATTTTAAAACCTAATTATCTCATGTATGTGCTTTTTTATGTTTTTTTTTTTTTTAATACTAAGGGAGTTGGTTCTCTGCATGAGAAGGGCAGATAAGAGAAACAACGAAGAAAGAAGAAATTGGGAACAGTAGAAATGTTTGGGGGAGAAGTAAGGCAATTTCTGCAATGCTACTGTGTGCAAGGAGTTTCG
The DNA here is from genome assembly GCF_030445035.2 of Dasypus novemcinctus. Lineage (NCBI taxonomy): Eukaryota > Metazoa > Chordata > Mammalia > Cingulata > Dasypodidae > Dasypus > Dasypus novemcinctus. Next base: position 57,354,724 of record NC_080697.1, on the reverse strand, counting down.
TGCCACATAGGGATGCCCCTGTGTACATAAAAATGATCGATCTCAGAAATAATTTTTAAAGGATATGTGAAAGCAACCAGGAAATACTATTATTTACCCATATGATTTGCAAAGATTACAACAACTGATAACAACCAGTATTGTATTGGAAAGAATATTGATAGTCAAAAGATTCCTTCATGCATTGTTAGTATTGAATCTTCTTTCTAGGAAGAGAAAATAAAAACTGTCTGGAGCATACAAACCTGTCCCAAGTTCTCCACAACTGTGCAAACTCTTGAGTGCTCACCAATCTGAGGTCCCATGGGCATAAGAGAAGCTTGCTCAGTCTCTTTCTCATTCTTGATGAGTCTTGTCTGAATGTGCCATTAATGACCTGACCATGTTTTCATCATGCTGGTACTAGTGAGCCAGAAAAATCCCTGAGTTGGCAATGTCCAGCCAAGCTGCCCTCCCTGGAGTCACCCAAACATTCATGTCAGTCACCTCTCTTAGCATTGGTAAATGTGTTTCCCTGGGTCAGGCTTGCCAAATAATGGAAGGTTTTAGGGTACCAGAGGCTAATAAAATGCCTGAGTACTTCGCACAGTCCCTGCTTCTCCAGAAGTAGTGGGAAAACTACTCTTCCACCACAAGAGTTCAGCAGGCACACAGAGGAATAAGGACAGTGAAGGGTACCAGAGAATCAAAGATTGTCATCTCAAGTTATCTGCTTCCAACAAACAATGGAGAGACAAGAATAGGATAAATATCCCTATTCCAGAAGGGAGAGTTTGGAAGGAGAATAGGAGTTACAGGTCCCAAACCTAGCAGGGCATATTCTATTAGCTCTCAAGTCTGAGACTCCCCTGTGAAGATATGTTTTGTCCTCCAGGCCTGTGGGAGAAGCAGCCCCACCCTTTCCAAGTCCTGCACTACAGCCATCCTCTCCCCAAACACTGGGGTGAACGCTGCAACATCTCCAAGCATTGGGTAGCTGCCCTCTCCTTGAACATCATGTGCAAGGCCTCCTGCTCTGAGCACCAAGGCAGATGGCCTACTCCCTGAAAGCACAGGGGTGGGCCTGTCCTGTCCACACACTGGGGTGAGCCCACTCTCTTGGCCCAAGGAGATCTCTTCAGTCTAGACCTCAGTCTCCATTGTTCTGTCCTTGAAGCCATTCTTTCCTCTACTCACCCCTTCTCTGTCCCTTTCTAGAATTATTTTCATTCCTACAAATTTTGTTAAAATCTATTGATTTTGCTTGCAGTTCCAGGGGGTCCTAATTGTAGACATCAGAACTTCCCACAGATCCTTCCTGTTTAACTGCATTTCCAATCCTGACTTCCCCTGAAATGGCTGACTGGATTCACATTCAGCGACACCTTCTTTACAAAGGGTTGTTTAGTTCAGCCCTCACATAGAAACCTGCTCTCCGGGGAGTAACACCCCTAAAGCTCAGGGAGGTCCCCTAATAGAGCTGCTTCTAGGCCTACTCTCAGAGTAAGCTATCTGGATATACTGAGAATTTTCAAATTCCTTAATTCCTCATTCCTTTGTGTTTAAAGTTTAATTCTCAGCTTACCCCTTTCCTCTCACATTTTATTAAAACCTGCAAGGAGAGGCCAGGCTGCACCTTCCACACTTATCTTGATTGTCCTCTGCTAAATATCCAAGTTCATTGCTTACAAGTTCCACTTTCAATCCAACATCAGAACTCAATTTCCCCAAGTTCTCTGCTACTTCATAACAAGGACCTCCTTTCCTCTCTTTTCCAATAACATGTTTATCACTTCCTTCTAAGCCCTCATGGGAAGTGTCCTTAAAATCCTTATTTCTACCAATAGTCTCTTCAACACAATCTAGATTTTCTTCTATCAAGCACCTCACAATTATTCCAGCCTCCACTCTTTACCCAATTCTAAACCTATTTCCACTTTTTAGGTATTTGTCGTCGCAGCACCACATTCTGGTAACAAATTATTTTCATTCCTACTTACTCTCAACCAAGAAATTACAAATTGAGCTACAAGGCAACAAAATCATTTATTTATTAGGGAGTCTTAGAATTGCAATTCAGGGAGCACAGATTCAAATAGCAACCTAAATTATATCTCATTTTAGGGCTTTCAAACAAGGATTTTTAAAGAAAAAGACTACATAATTTGTAAAGATGACTGGTGGCTATTTGGAGCTTTCCAGACATCCTTCAAGTTAGACAGTTTACTGATTTCTTGATCTTGTGGTTGGGTCATGGTGTCCAGATGTCCTCAGAAATAGTGATTCTTGTTTTGCATACTTTGGAAGTTTGTGATATCTAAGACATGCATAAGATAACTTCCTAAATGGTCTCCCAATTCCATTTAAATCTCTAGCCATAGTAATTCTATTTTGTTTTGTATATTTCTTTTCCACTGATAAAACAAATAACATCTAATAAGCTGGGTTAAAAATGGCAATTTTTTGACTCTTGATTTGGGGGCTAGGGGAAGTGCAAAATCAAGGCAACCGCAAACCTGGGCTTCCTTCTCAATAATTGTGGCACTCTGGGGCTGGGTGCTGGTGACCCTTGGTCCTTGCCTTTTCTGTCACATGGCAGTGCACATCACTGCATCTTCTCCTTTTTTTTCTTGTTCTGTTGTCTCCCAACTTCTGGTTGCTCCCTGCAGCTTCTCTCTGTGTATAATATTCTCAAAGGACTTCAGCCACATTGGATTAAAGGCCACCTTCATTCAGTTTGGGCACCTCTTCACTGACAACATCTTCAAAGCTGCTAGTTACAAATGGGCTCACACCCACAGGCCCGGGCATTGGGACCTGAACATGGTTCTTTGAGGAGGACATGGTTAATCCCCAGCAAATGGCAAAGGAAATTTTTGTGGAGGTAAAAAACTTAGGACTCATATTGTAAACAAGTAAAAAATGTAAGATCTCTAAACAGAGGGTGTAAGTATAAAGTAAAGAGTTTAATATTCTAGAAACAAAATAAATTAGGCACTTGTCTCCTTAAGAGAGACACTGAGTCAAACTAGTAAAATATACCTAGATCTATGCTGTGATCTATTGAATGCGCAGATTAGTAGGAGAGCAGTGAAGAGGGATGTAATTAATTCTGCTGAGAAGAGGTGAAGAGCTTTGATTTCTTCAGGGTCTAGGACAGTGCACACTATAGAGGGGGGTCTCCATAAAATGCATTTGAAATAAATTGATAAAAATATTTTGGGTTGGAAACCACAAATATCACTTGATATTACTATCTAAAAGTGTCCATGTAAGTGTGTTCTCTCCTTCAAGACTTCAATCCTGTGGAATGCTGCATGAGTGGGGATGGATCCCCGTCCTCTGCCTTCCTGTGCTTCTCTAGCCCGGTGCTGGGTTGCCTTTCTCCCAGGCTTTCCTGGGTGCCCTTGCTGCACAACTTTACAGGAACTGGGAGGGATTTGCATCTCCACTTCCTCTTAAGGGAGGTCTGTGGAGAGAGGGTCTCCTCCCAGTAATGACAGGATAGAGGGCATTTCTAGCTCTGCCAGGGCTCCAGAAGTTAGAGTGGACTCACTGGTTACTTCTTGAAGAAGGTTAGAGTTCCCTAGAATATGGATCTATTCTTTAAAAAAGAAAGGAAAACTATCATTAAAAAACCAGCATCCACAGGGTTGGCTGTGAGCTGAAGGCAATATTGGAGAAATGGATGAGAAGTAGGATAATGGAGACTTGCCCTCCATCTCTAAGACAGGCCCCTGTTGCTGCAGACTGGAGGGTCATTTTGATTTTTGAAGTTGGAGGGCCTTTCCTCGAAATGGAACCACCTATTTATTCAACATAAATAAATATTTTCTATGTATATAAAAAAATAAAAACACTGTAACCAAACTCAATTTGGCTTAAGCCACAAATTGGTCTGTAATTTATAACCCTCAGCCACTAGTATTTCCAGACTTGGTAAGTTTATCTTAACACTGACTAATTTTATAACTGTATTTGGGACTTTAATCATTTTTGCTGAATTTTCAAAATTTTGATGCATTTTTCTGTTTTTGTCCTCTTTTCTCTTATATTTCTAGTTCATCAGATCAGTAGTTTTTCTTGTGCTAGCTGTATTAATAACCAAAAAATTAAAACAAAAACAGAAAAGCAGGAAACAAACCAAGTATCCAAGTATCCAATAATAGAAAATGTAATGAGTTAATTATCATTGGTAATAAAAGAGCACACATAGTGTGGCACCTGTTTTACTTAAATATAATGACAGACAGAACAGAACTGAAAAGAATATACATGAAACACTTGTCATGGGAAGACTGAGTTCAATTTGGGTAATAGGCTTCTCTTTCAATCTCTATTTTGTTTTTTTCTATATTAAGCATGAATTACTATTGTCAAAAGAAAAAAAAGCAGTAAAGCAGAGAAAAATGAAAAATTGGAAGGTGGATCTGGGACATATTAGGATATATTAATATTTTTCAAACCCGTATTTGGTCAAGTATGCCTACTCTGACAATATTTTTACAAATATTTCCATTTTGGAAATTGGTTAAAAAATGAAAGTATCAAATAATTCATATGACTTTTTAGTAAACTGCACATATATATAAATTTATGTATTTCATAAATCTCATGTTGCTCAATATTAAGGTTGTTTTCAAATAAACAGAGCAGAAATAATTGACTGAAAATGAAGTTAAATTGGAAGCAAAAATGTAGAGAAAAGTATGTATGATGGCATTTGGAGTAAAATGTCTGTTCAGGCTGGCTGTGCCACATACTACTAGGTGGCTCTTGAAAATTGTTTAGCGACTTTAAGTCTCCCTAAAATGGGGACAATATTAGGCATAATGCATAAGTTGATGAGAATCACTTGAGATCATTCATCTAAAGTCTTTGGCATATTGCCTAGCACATACTAGTTTTAAACAAAAGCTGTTTTTGTTAGAAAAATATCAGGAAAAAAAGTGTTCTCTAGGAATATTCATTATGATCTAAATGTTCTTTGAACCAAATTGGCATTTCCTGCACTTTGCTTTGGGACACATTATCATATTTTTTACTTTTTCATTATATTTTACAGTGATAGAGCTTAATTCAGCATGTGGGAAGAAGGGCTTTTAAAATGACTCGTGATCATTTTTTAATAAAAAATTCAGGTGCTCAGGAATTACCATGGTTCCTCTGGTTACATAAAAATTTCCTTCAAGTTGACTCACATTTTTCACTTTAATTATTTTTGAATTAAACTTCAAAGTATTATATATGGAAAATCACTATCGCTTGATAAGCTGAATGTATATAATGAGAACAAAACAGTGTAATTCAATTTTTTAAAAATTAGGAGAGCATGTAAAAATGAGTATAAATGGCCTGAAATCCCAATACTTAGTAAGGATAACAGTATTTAATATCTTTTCAGATATTGAAATGTACTTGTGCATGCATTGGCTCTATAATAAAGCAATTTAAAACTGGGATCATACCACAATAGCTGTTCAATAATCTACTTTATTCACTCAGCAATCTTTTAAGGACAACTCCCCTATCAAGATGTAAATAAATGTGCATGTATTACATACATCATTATTTTTATAGCTGCATGGAATTCCATTCTAAGAGTATACCTTGATTTATTTAACAAATCTCCTGTTGATGTTTAATCTACATTGTTTCCAAATTTTAACTCTTAGGAATATTAATATGATGAATATCATCATACATATTATTTGAAAATTGTCCCTTTAACCTCTTAAATTCTTAGACTAGGAATTACTCACTCAAAAGTCATGTGTATTATATACATATATATGTAGCCAAATTGCTCAGTAGGAAAATTAGCACTAGTAGTCACACCAAGAGGGCATTTAGATTTGAATTTCTGTATAGTCTCATCAAATTTAGGTCTCGTGAGCCTTTTAAAACTCAATGAATCTATGCCTAACAATGTTGAAATTTTCTTTCATAGATTGAATATTGAAATTTCATGTGTGTATGTGTACATAATCTCTTCCCAGACACAACCAAATATCCAAGCCACGATAGCAACTAAAAAGCAAATCAAACTCCCACATCACATCTAACCATAGCAAAAACCATAAAACACATAGAAAACTCATAAAATGTATTTGCATTACTTAGATGGAAGGATAAAAATATCCTAATAACAATAAAATATACTTATATGTCTATACCAGGTGCACAATTTGCTCTGTTGGGGAGGACATATTATTATCAACTACCTAGACTCCATATGGATATATAAATTGAATCCAATTAAATCAAAATCCAAATAAGCTTTATACAATTTTTTTTTAGTTCATTGGGAAGTATAAACTGTGAAACTAGCAAGGAAAATAATAAAAAAGAAAGGTAATGAGGAGATTTACTCTAAAGATTTTAAAAGAATAGTTATAGTACAGAAGTTAAATAGAGAGAAACTGGCACAGAATTAGACATATTAACATGTAAAGAAATAGAATGAAGTATGTGAGAATGCAGCATTTTAAAATAATGAGGAAATTTTCAACTTGTAATAAGTGAACTGGATAAACACTTGTTAGGTCAGAAAAAAAGTGTATCTCTCACTGGCCTCTTATATCACAATATATCCTTTTATTCCATTTTATTTGGTATATTTAATAGTTGAAAATATAATTATTAAAAAAGAAAAAAGATGTTGAATAAAATCATACATTTCTCAATTAAAAGTGTATTGGATACATACAAAATATTTTTTTAATCGTATAATATGTTACACAATATATTTGTGAATATAGTATTTGTCCTTTTGTGTCTGGCCTGCTTTGCTTGACTAATGTCCTCCAGATTCATGCATGTTGTCACATGCTTTATGACTTCATTTCTTCTTACAACTGCATAATATTCCATTGTGTGAATACACCGCAGTTTGTTTATCCATTCCTCATTTGATGGACACCTGGGTTGTTTCCAACTTTTGGCAATCATGAATATACTGCTATGAACATTGGTGTGCAGATGTCTGTTTGTGTCACTGCCTCAGTTCTTCTGGGTATATACCCAGTAGTGATGTTGCAGGGTCACATGGCATGTCTATATTCAACTTCTTTTGGAACTGCCAAACAGTCCTCCACAGTGGCTGCACCATTCTGCATTCCCACCAACAGTGAGTAAGTGTTCCTACCTCTCCATATCCTCCCCAACACTTGTAGTTCTCTATCTTTTTAATAGTGTCCATTCAATTAGGCATGAAGTGAGATCTCACTGTAGTTTTTATTTGTATTTACCTTTTCATTAGTGATGCCGAGACTTTTTCAAGTGTGCTTTATTTTGCCATTTGAATTTCTTCTTTGGACAAATGTCTATATGAATCTTTTCCCATTTTTTAATTGGGTCATTTGTCTCTTTATTGTTGAGTTGTAACATCTCTTTATACATCCTAGATATTAAACCCTTATCAGACATTTGATTTCCAAATATTTTCTCCCATTGAGTCAGTTGCCTTCTCACCCTTTGGACAAAGTCCTGAAAGGTGCAAAAGTGTTTAATTTTGAGGAAGTCCCATTTATCTATTTTTTTCTTGTGTTGCATGTGCTTTGGGTGTAAGGTCCAACATGCACACACACACAGACAAATTAAGATTGAAAATGAAACAGAAGAAAGGAAATCTGCTGTTTAAATATCAGAAAGTAGTCAACACCAACTTTCTTCATAAAAGTGAGAAACTGCAAATCAAAAAAAGGTAGAGATCCCCAAAACCAACAAAGATAGGACCAGGTAATGCATACAAGATTGTTCTGAGAATCATAGACTTCAGCCTGATCTCACTCATTTGCTCTCTAACCCTCACAGAGAAGACAAAACAGAGAGTTCCAGGAAACAACCAAGTATGAAGGCACAAAACTACAGCTGTGCCTTGTGGAACTCCATCAGTTACTTTGGGACTTTTTCACAGTTCAGACTTTGCTCATGAAATAGCCTTTGAGAGCCTCCTTGGACAGGTGCCTTCTACTATGGCCACAGCAGAGCATCCAGCCTTCAACTTGCTGTGAGGCTTCAAATGATTTGTTAGCCTCCATCTTTGCATTATGGGGTGAATTCTGCCTCAGTGCTCTAAATGATTAAGGGAAGTAGAGATGTGGCCATGCTTTGCAGAACATCCAGTTATTGCATGGGGAATTTGATGCAGATGGCTTGGACTGGCACAACTGTATGAGCATGGAGCTAAGGAGCTCCTGGGAATTCCTTGGGGCCCACATGGTCTGTCCAGGCCTGAGAAAGGCCTGTGTATTTTAGGCCAACGTGCATGTTAATTTTCTCACATCAGATTTTAAGTAACTGATTTAAGTAGATTTTAAGTCACTCTACCTGCGGCAAGTGAAGTCTAGAAGCCTGGTCCTGAAGAAGGAGATAGAAAAAAATGCAAAACAGACAAAAGAACTCTGGAAGGCCAATATTGTGAGACTATTTTTACATTAAAAAGAATGGTCTATGTATTAGCAGAAAAAATAATATATAATTAGAATGAATTATTTAATTGTGTAATAAAAAGTTGAGTTAAGATGACTCTATTCTCACTTTTAATGAACCTGTGGTTGGTGCTGGGGTTGGTATATACTCAGGAGACTTGAATCTCTGGATTGTCCATGTGCCAGCTGGGCTCTGAATCTCAGCAAAGTTGTGACTCCTACTCTCTGGTTCATTGAACTTATGCAGATCAGCTAACAGGGAGATGAAGATGGTCAGTCACCAGACCAGGGAACCAAGCGTGCCTACAACTGCAAGCAGGAGATTTTCATCCATCATCCATGTGGAATATAAGCCCCCTCTTGATATAGAGGTGGCATGGACATCACCATCCCAGGGCACACAGAATGATGGAATAAAATATGGATTAGAGTGGATTTACTGATATTCTACTATAAAACTTTTGTGACTACTAATAAAAAATAAAAATAAAAAATGCTGCAAGTCAGAAACTTCCACCCAAATAAAGATGCAATGGTATCTGTATAGGAAGAAATTGAAATGAAATTTGTAAACTAACCAGGAAAGCACTTTGTGTGCAGAAATGTTTCAAATACATTTTTAAACTTTCTTGCTCATAGAAAGACTCATCTATCCAAAAAACATTGACTTGCTGAAAGATTTAGTTCTTAAGGTTTTGGAAATCAGAAGCAGAGACAATACATTCTTTTTCTATTGTATCATTCTTAGTGCAACTCAGAACCCTGGCATTACAATAAATATTTGTTGAGGTTATAGGAATTCTATTGAAAACCTTTAGTCTCACCTCTTCCTTGCTTTAAAATGGTAACTAGGAAGCCATGACTGCCACCCTGTGCCAGGAAGTCTACTTGGATTACATAAACGTTACTCAAAAAATAGAGGGGACATTTTCTCCAACTCAATGTTACAATTTCTTCCACTACTAATCACAATAGTTCCATAGTAGAATATCAGTAAGTCCAATCTAATCCAAACTCTATTCCTCCATCCTGTGAACTCTGGGTTGGTGAGGTCCACTCCACCTCTATATCAAGGCACTTGCAGGGAATAGCTACATAGGTCATCCCAAGGGAGGAGGTTTGCACTCTGCTGGCATCCTGCTCAGAGGCCTGGTCTGGGCATGCCCCAGTGTGGAGCCTGTGCTACCAGGGGTGGGGGCATGGGAAGCAACTCCCTGCTCCTCAAGGCTCCACCATCCAGCTGAAATGAGGACAAGTCTGGTTCTAACCCACCATGGGTAAACCACTTATCTTTCTGCTGTTTCTCTCCCTAAGGAGAAAAGCAGGGAACTGCTCAGACAGGTAGCCTGGAAATGCTGGGGAAATGCCTGGCAATTAGTGAGTTCCAGGGACTGACTTAATTCACTTGTGGAAGGATTAATTTGCAAAGGATTCTAGGATTTAGAGTTCTGCCCTTGGTTTACCTAGCTCAGACTATGTGAGGACCAAATTTGAATCATCCAGAAATAGAGTTCTATCAATGTGTTAAAAGAGAGCTGTCCACACTGGAATGAACTGATGCAACAGTTCTGAGGCAACAAATGATATGACCAAACTGATGCAACAAATGATGCAAACAAACTGAAGCAAGCTGTCCCCAGCGGAATAAACTGATGCAACAACATGATGCAAACAAACCAATGCAAAAATGAACAAAATGAATTGATAACAACAAATGATGCAAACAAACTGATGCAACAAACTGGGCAACAAAATGACAACCATTTCAGTCTTCCTCAACCTAAGCTGTTTCTCTAAACACGTTGTCAGAACTTCTCCAGGCTCTTCAGTGCCTTTCAATAATATGTTGTTAATACGAAAGTCCATGCGATTCATTCAAATACTGATGACATTATTCAAATTTAAGCCCTCCACTGAAAGTGGAACCTAGGTCAAGGTTCCCAAGTCTGTGGAGGTAAACCCTGTTGATTTCAGCACTAAACCACAGATGCTGTCTAGCCTGTAATTTTCAGTAGAATTGTTTGCCCCTAACTCCTTTGGTCTGCTCCCATGGTATTGCAAGTGCCTTCTTACTGTCTCAACCAGTCTCAAGCAAAAGATATCCCCATGCTCTGACATCAATTTCAAGCAAATTTCCATATTTATGCTTTGATTTGGGGTGTCATTCTGAATTATAGTACAGCCTATGACTTGCCAGTTTTCACTCGATGTCCCCCAGTGAACCTAACAAAGTTGTAGGCATGGAGAGGATAGCATGGCTCAAATCTAGGGTAGAGCATAGTTCAAGAAGCATGTGGGTGCCTCACAGGAATTCAAAAGGCTTCTACATAGAAAACCAAAATGTAAGCCCAAGTGTCTGCAAGTCTTCCTACTTTATAGTGTTTTTAGTCAGAACACTTTCACTAGCAGATAACAAAAAGTAATTGAATAAGAACAAAAATGATTTAACGACATGAGAAGAAAGTACTAGAGTCCTTTCAGCTCCATTTTCCTCCTATGGTTTTGACTTCATTTTCCAAAAGCTTTTCTCTGTGTCAAGGAAACTATCACCCCTCTCTGAGGGGAATTGCCACCTCAGCATCCTTATAATAAGTGTCCTACTGGCCCCAGGTGCACACACCTGGAACAATCACTGTGCTCATAGGGTTAGGGTTTCTGATTGGTAATTTGTGCCACATGCTTCCTCCTATGGCAAAGAACCTTTGGTTAACAACCCCTCCCCCTCCAAGAATCACACTGAGTAAAAGAGATATTTTCCAAAAGAAAGAGGTACAGAGATACAGGAGAAGGTAAAGTTGTGGACATCTATTACAAGGGATTGATCTTTTTTTATTAATCAAAATTGAAAGAATCCCTCTTTCATATCCCATCGTAGAAGCTCTAATTGCCCTGATACCTCCAAGGAGTCCTCTGCAGAGCCCATTCCTCCTATTTTAACCTTTTTGTAATTTTCTGATTTACTAAGTCACTCTTCACCTTGTCCTCCACCACAGCTGCTGTTTTCCAACATACTTTGACTCATTCAGCACATTGCTCTTATATTCTCCCCTTCCCCATCTGAAGAAAACACGTAACTCAGAGCAGTTATGTTTAATAGATGTTTTAAATTGCAGGTTTTATATAATAGGTGGGAATTACAGAGCCACACAAAATAGACAAGTGAATACAAGTCTGATCAATCCTATCATTTGATAAAACTCCATCAGCATTTCCAGCCTGGGATTTTGCTCTCTGGTCGTGACCAGGATAGGCTCAAAATTACAACCTTCCCTCTCCTCTAGTTGTCTCAGAGACACACATACTTGCACCCACAACAGCCCAAGGTTTCCACCTTACCAACCCCTGCCCCTCATTACACACAAATATACACAGATTATCATGCACACACCTCCCAGCACACACTCAGACATGGATGCCCTGAAATGCTGACCCCTTAGCCCATGAGCTCCTCTCCTAGACCTGCCTCAGTCTCTGCACTGCAGCTGCTGAGCCTCAGGTGCACACACCCTGGAGCCAGTACCTTTAGCACCCCAAGGGCTGCTGGGAGCCTCTGCTCCAAGGGCCTCAGCTTACAGGAAAGAGCAGAAGCTGGAGGAGCCAGTCACTTGCTCATGACCCTGTGTCTTGTTAAGGGCACACCTGGGCCTGGAACCCCCCACATGGGGTCTAGTCCCTCCACAGAAGCCTCCTTGGTGAGGAGCTGCCACACTCTGCCCTCTGTTCTGGGCACCCCCTGGAGGGAATCTGAGCTTTCTTCCTGGTGGCTCAGCTGGCCTCAGGTCCATGGGAGAATATGGAAGAGGCAAGGTACCTCATGTCTGTGGGCTACCTGGACATCAGGATCCTGGATGGGGAGCAGGAGCCGAGCAGATACCAGCTCTGCCTTTATACAGGTCAGAGGTGCAGGATCAGAGAGGAATAAGATCCTGAGAAGGGTCTGCCCTAGGATGTTTGATGTGCACATTGCTGAGGATGAAGGAGCCTGTGGGGTTGGATGGCTCAAACCTCCAGTGCTCCTCTGGTCTAGGAATAGCAGCTCCATGTACACACCTGCTGTTCATGTTTGCTAAAGGCCCATAAACTCTCCTTCCCCATGAGCTTGACCATTAGCATCGGGGCACAGCTGAGCACTGTTTGTTTCCTGGACTAGCCTGGAATACAAACTTCTCCAAAAGCACCTTCTATACCTATTCATCTCTCCTTTCACACCATGTCCCTTTCACCATACTTCTAAGTACAGCCATGTTCATTTTCTTCCTGAATTCCTAAGTCAAAGGTCATGGGAATTCATGCCATCTGTAAGAAGGTTTCCAGATGGGGGCGTTTGGGCTGCTTTTGCCCTTGCCCTGGATTAGGAGAAGCAATAGTAGGTCAAAGTGGAGGAGAGAAGTTTGCATCTTAGACTTTCTTTTCAATGACCACAGGTTTGATGTCAAGGAAAGTAGGCCATGGATGCTCTCCTGCAAAAAGAAAGGTATTTTATTATTAGTTATTACTCATAAAACATCAAAACACTAAATACCTTTCCAAAATGCCGCTAAGAGCCCTAGAAATACTTCTCCCAGAAAGAAGTCAAGGAAATGGAGGTTGCAAGGCAGGGCTGTGTTTAAGGCTGAAAGGTGGACTCAGAGTGACCTGATCCCAAACACACAGGTACACAGGCACCTTCTGGTTTGTGGGGAATTCTAGATTCTATCTATTAAACACCTGGATGTTACAATTTTTAGGCATTCATTTTTCTTTCCAGAATTTAGACCCAAATAAATTGGGGACCACAGAAGGATGAAGAAAAACTGAGGTAGAAGTTTTCCTATAAAAGAGGAATCTGGGTGATGAAGACACACATGACGGAAACCATGGGGTGTTGTCATACTGGAACACATTTCCCTTATGCACTTCCTTCTCCCACCCCATCTCAGCTCAGCTCATGAAACAATAGGGGCTGTGTACGCAGAGCTCAACAACAGTGTAAAAGGAAAGGGAAGGCATGGTGCATTGAGACAGTGCCAACTAGTTGTCCACAGCCAACAGGGTACAGTGAGGCCCACACAACCAGACAGTGAAAGCTGATATTTTGGGCACTGAACCACAGTTGTTGCTGTTGGTTCACAAGTTCAACTGTGTATTCCAGGCATGGCTGTACCTCTTCTAGGTGCCAACCACTTCCCTAGTATTTACATTTCAGCAGGGGATGCTGATGTTGGGAAAAACAATAACAACGACAGGAATATATTTTGAGTTGTCAGGTACTTCTCTAAACAATTTGCACTTTTTTAAAAAAAATTTATCCTTGCAAGAACAAAAGGAAGGTGAAGTTAAAAATAAAATGAAAGCTGAGGGCAGAGCAGTACCTTCCCAAACTCACACAGACAAGCACAAAGATCTCAGCAGACCAGGTCCCTGCCCACCAGGAACTTTCAATGGAATGAGGAGAAAGGGAATCGCACAAGCAGGTGGTGGGGTGAACAGCCTTCCTGGCATTTTGCTTACATATTCTAGTATAATTCCTGACATTTTCTTTCTTAGTTAAAGAGAATGAATTGGTTTCCTTTTTACTTCCCTTGTATCTTTTCTTCCTTCTACCATATCTTTATGTTTATTTTATATCCTAGTTATACAGACTTCCATTGGTCAATATTGCAGATTTTCATTATATCTTTAAATAAGTATATTCATATTGAGTTCATTGTTATCCATAATCCCCTCTTTCTCTTCGTCTTGTTAAATATCCATGTTTTGTTGAGATTTGGAGAAATTTTAATTCCAAATAGCAATTCATAAAATGTTTTAATTCAATCTACTTTGCTTATAATGTTTCCTAACAACAGTATTAACATGTCTAAACTTATTATCAACCATTAATGGAATAATAACCTAAACAAAATATAGACAGTTTAATGAATCTTTTTTCTACTCTATTTTTCTATTTATATGTCTACTCATTTGGACTCTTTTCTATTTTTTTGGAATATATCCTAGAGCAATTTTTTTTCAAAAATATTCACGTACTATACATTTCCTTTGTCGGTGAATATACAAAAAAAAGGAGACCACTTGACCTCAAAAATCTGAGTCATATATTGTCTCAAAATAGAATTCCACATTCAAGTTGCTTTCCCTTATAAAATTAAAAAATGGCCCCTAGTAACCAATGTTGCTAGGCAAAAGTGCAATGCAGTTTGATAATTGCCCCCTTGTAGTCATTTTCTTTTTTTCTAGTCTGTTTAGAGGTACACACACACAAATATATTTACTCATAAATATTCAAACAGAGGACTAGCAGAGAGGCTTATCAAGGTCCTAACAGCATCATTGCCTGTGAAAAGCAAACATGGACACCAAGCAAATAGATGCATATTGTAAGTAGAGGGAGAAGCAGATCAGAGGAACATCAAAGTGACTCAGGTAAAAGGAGGAAGTTGGGCTGGACACCCCTCCCTCAGGTATTGACACATTTAGGTCCTTACACACCTATAAAGGCAGGAGTGAACCTCTTGCCTCTCCACCACACTCAACCTCCTGCTCTCCTGTCCTGGTCTGACCCCCAGTGACTCTCAGCCATGAGGACCCTCACTGTCCTCTCTGCTGTTCTCCTGTTGGCCTTCCTGACTCATGCTGAGCCCTTCAGAGAACGCACTGAGGAGCATTCTGAGGCCCAGGACCATGATATGGCCATCTCCTTTCTGGGGGATGAAAGGGCCACTCAAGAGGCTGCAGGTGAGAGCCCAGAGGTGCCACCATGAAGCCACGATAGCATTAGGAAGTGAGGGCCTTCAAGCTAGAGACTCTTCTAGGGTTCTTGGAACACCAGAGGATTGGGTTCCAGGAGATGAGAATGGGAGACCCAGCAGCTTCAGGGTCAGAGGCTAGACCAGCTTCTTTTCATTGCTCCTTAGCACCTGTAGGCAGGGCTCAAAAGCTGGTGTGTGTGGATGGGTTAGAAGGAGAGGTAAGCAATGCTGAATATGGGAGCTGTATCACAGGGGATGTGATAAACCTGTGAATGATTGATGATCCTTCAAGAGCAACTCAGAGTAAGATTTCTTTTGTCTATGACAAATGTGCATTCTCTCCATCCTTTTATGACTGGTGTATATTGGTTTATTAATGGCAGACACGTCACTTCTTGGAGCATCTTCCCTTTTCTGGCTCTGCCTCTCCCCTTTCCCTCCTTTCTCACTGTACCTGAAATGCCCCTTCTCTTCTCAGGCCCTCAGCGGAGAATGGGCTGCACATGTAGACTCTGGCGCTGCCAGTCTGGGGAGCGTTTTAGTGGACCCTGTCTTGGCTTCCCTATCCGTGTGCGGTGTTGCAGCTGAGCTGTGTCAACTGAGATGCAAAGAAGTGCAAGGTCCAGTCTGAAGATCTTGAAAAGACCAATTTTACTCCGTATACTCTGTGCTTTTTGTAATTCTCTATCCAAAATAAAGTTAAAGTATTGACTTCAGTGTGTTTGGCCTTTCCTTATTTGTTTGTCTGAGTTGGCATATGGCTAATCTGTGATGTGCAGTTTTATTATGAATTCTGTCCTGAATGGTTAAAAAAAAAAAAAAAACAGCAAGAAGAAACTTATGGGTTAATTGGTCAGTTTGAATCTGAAGAATTCTACATGTTCATAATGATATTCAAAAGAGGAACATCACTATACAATGTATGAAAAGGTGGTTGTTAATTCACAGGAAAGGTAGACACAAATAGACTTCTACTTTCTTTTAATTAGTGGGAAATCATTGATATATGTGGATATTTTTCTTATTTTAAGCAAATTTTTTCAATATATACAATTTCTTCAATGTGTATAAATGGAATAGAGCAAAGAAAAGCCTAACTGAATCACAGGCAAAGAAAAAATGAGAAGTGTTCTGACTAGGAATGGCTGAGCAGCTTAATGGTTTCATGTAATAAACAGAGAGGAGAGCCAGAAGCTGGTCACTGAGGTGATACCAATAACTAGTGAAATAGAGGGTTCCCTGAGACACAGAAAGCTAAATGAGTGAGTCCAACATCCTAGAAAGGATCTAGTCTCAACCCTCCACCCTTTTGAAGATATTAATTCTATTAATTATAATCACCCTTACTAATTTAATAAAATGCTAATGGGAAATATGTATGTGTTTATAATACCAATGAACTAAGTCAGCATATCATAATGACAAGACAATTACTTATAAACTGACTGCTAAGCAAAATTTAAAGAGCACCCTATTTGTGGGAAAGGCACATTTTCAATTTTAAAAGTTAAACAAAAGGGAAGTAGCTGTGGCTCCATCAGCTGGGCTCCTGTCTACCATTTGGGAGGTCCTGGGTTCCCACCCTGAGGCCTCCTGGTGAAGGCAGCCTCACCCACACGTTGCGGAGAGCCACCCAGTGTGCAAACACCATGGAGAGGCTACTCAGCAAGGTGATGCAACAAAAGAAAGGCAGACAAGCAAGAACACAGAGGAGCCTGCAATGAATGGACACAGAGAGTAGACAGCATGCAAGCCACAAAGGGGGAGGGGAAACAAAAAGTAAATAAATATAGACACAGGAGAATGCACAGCAAATAGACACAGAGAGCAGACAGCACTCAAGAAGCCACAAGTGGGGGGAAATAAAAAAAGTTAAATAATTTAAGAGTCCCATGACATGAAAAAGAAAAAATTTTTGTTACTGAAATTAATATTCTGTCCTTGGGGTTTGAATCCCCTTAGAGACACAACCGAGCACTGGAGTCAGCTATTTGACACCAAAAACTGCAACCTCATCTTACCTCCTCTTGGGTCTGGTAAGTTTACAAAACCCTAGAAAGGAGGAAATTCAAGACAAAAGAGAAGAAAGTTAAGTTCACTTTTGTACAGATTTGATATAATGGTATTAATAAATTTGTTAATGTTCTTGAGTGTGTTTATCTGCCATTTAAGATATTAGAAGTTTTCAAAACAAGTCAGGCATAATAAATTTATTATCTAATATAAGTTTCTTAAGGGAATTTAAATATCAAATTTGTACCAATATTTAATTCCCAAAATAAATACTTTTGGTCTTAAAAAGTAATGATTAAGCATTAAACAGAGCAAATAATGGCTAGTGTTCTTCACTGTGCACTGACGTCCTTCCAAAATGTGAAACAATCTACAATGAACTCCAGCCTGTTCCTTCGGCTCACCAGAAGCCCCTTGATAAGACTTGCCTTCCATGACAGGAGCCTGGTTCTCTGCCTTTACATTCCAATATTCTAAGTGTCCAGTGTCCAAGAGTGACCTTTTCCTGTTCTTCAGAGAACCTATAATCATGTCCTAGTTCCTCCATTCTATAACACCTTTTACCACATTTAATGTTTCTGAAATTCTACATGTGTCTTCTCTCTACATGCAAGTGTAATGAGATAGAGGTTTTGCTTTATTTTGTTCAAATTCTATAAATACATAATACATACCATTTTAGTATAAAGGGCATACGATGATACAGTGAATATCCACTGATCACATATGTTGTGTCAGGCATGGCACTGTCTTATAGCTGCCTATCAAACCACAACATGTGGTAGGCAGAATGGTATTCTGGATTTGGGGGTGAGGAGATGGAGATGCAGTAAGATCTGTGCTTTCACACTTAGGTCCATCTGCCTCCACAGCCAACAGTCTCAGGATCTACCCACCACCATCTACAAAATGTGAAAACTTCCCTTTTCTTCTTGCTTTTTTTTTTAGGAGGTACTGCAGATTGAACCCAGGACATGGGGGACAGGTACTCAACCACTTGAGCTACATCTACTCCCCCACTTTCTACTTCTTCACCTTCCCCCTCACTTTTGACTGATGATCTTGCCATCTAAGGCTCAAGAGAAAATAAGTCATCAGTTGGGAACTTCACAGATTTCAGGCTTGAAACCAATTAAATGTATCCCTATTTGCCACCTTGTTCCTTCCTGGAAAGTCATATTCCTCTTCTCCAAGGCTGATACCACCCTCCACCATCTGCCTTTGGGCTTCATCCCTTATCACAGGTCCAGGAACCACTGGAATGAACTGATTATCCTTTATCTCCTGTATTTTCAAACCCTTCTGTCTCCTTCTCATAACTATTTTTAAATTCATAAATCTGTGTTTCAATATACGGTTTCTTTAATCTCCCACCACCTGCAGCTATCACCCTGTCTTTCCTCCTCTTAGGTAAAGGAAATTTCTTGGAAGAATTGCCTATATTCACTATTTCATTTCAATTCCCATTTACACCCTGACCATCTGCAATGTGGCTTCTACCTCAAGTTCTCCATCGAAACTGCTCTTGCCAAAGTCCCCATGGCAGACACTTGTTTGCTGAACAATAGCTTTTCAATCCCTTACCTAGTGGTTCACAGGGTCACACTCCTGTTTTCCTGGCCTTCTTTAAAATGAGGGCATATGTCTGTGATCCACTTCTAGGTAAGTAGAGAAGTCCACTGGTGGGTGACTTGGAGAAGACTTTCATCTATGATAGAAATGCAGACAAGCCCAAGTAACATGCATGCTGTGATTCTGGGACAATGTCATGCTTGGCATGACATGGCCATCTTTAAACCCTGATGGAAATCAAAGCCTCACATCAGAGCATCTGCTCCTGGGGGTACAATTACTCTGTCTGATCCTGAACAGCAAATCTCTATTTCCTACCCATGTGTTTCTTTCGAGCTCCAATTCTGGATCAGTCTTCAATAAGGAAGTTGGCAACTAAGGATTGGCAAATCCAGGGCTTCCTGTCAAGTCTCTCTGTCTCCAAAATACATGCCCTCAGACCACTCCAGGTTTTCTCAGCATGTGGGGGGTGCAGAGTCTGGAGATCAAGTGGACTGAGCATTTTGACAGGTTCTGAAGAAAGTGTGTTGAAATCACTTTGATCTCAATTATATTTGAAATATCAGACCAATTAGATCTCTATAGAAAACTGGCTACTTTCTTCAAAAACATTGCATTCAGAAAGTCTGCACATACACTAAAGCACTGTGTGGTTGACATTATTTCTAATGTAGTCTCAAATAAACTTGATGGTATTGAATACATTTGTTGAATTACTTAGTTTCTTAGTTACTTATCCTTTGTGATATACCCTCAATGTCCAAAAAATAGAATATGAATACGTATTTCATAAAATGTTAAAATTGTGATGAAAATATAATAAATAATATAGTTCCAAATAGCATCATTGGTAAAATAGTAAATAAGTCTCAAGTTTGGAACTTAAAAATGGGAGGATGTAGGTATGGGAACAATAAATCTTGCCAAATCTGGGAGAACAAATATGGCCTGAAGTAGCACAGTGAAATATCTGAAAGTTAGATTTGTGAACACAAAGCAATGACCATTATCCCGAACAAATTGTCCCCAGTATAGCTGTACCCAAAAGTGGCAAGAAGCTGTTGAAAGGCTGTGGATTTCTCCCACTCTCATCTGCCCAGGAGTTTGTTCCTGCAATCATTCTCTCTCTTTCATGCACCATCAATTTCCTCTCCAGGTGCTTGCTCTTGCCAGCATCAAAATATGCTCTAGTAAATAGCATCTTACATGCAAATACCCTCTTGCGTGCAACTTCAACTACAATACAACTTCCCAGACAGCAGAATCTGTCCTGTCTTCACCCTCTACCTCACTGCTCCTTCTCTCCCAGGCCTAGTGCTTTCAAGCTTCTGTCTGCCCCAGGTCCTGAAAGACTTGTCAATCATCCCCTCCACACTGCTGAAGTCTACTGTCAGTCCTCAATGTTCACGTTTCTCCAGTTCTCAGCTATATTGGGTCCAAAGGATCATTCCATCCTTCCTGGCTCCTGCTCAAAAACATGACAACTTCCTTTGGGTTTAGTTAGGCAAATCTGCCCAAAAAGAGACTTCTTTCACTCACATCAGCACTACCTGATATAATAGCCACTGTCAGGCAAAATACTGCATTTTGTCAGCTCATATAAAACCAATCAGCTAACCAACAGACTGACTTAGGTATAGGCTGCCCCTATTGCAGACAATGTACCAAGGGAGGTAGGACTACAGCACTCTGAGCAGGTAAACTGGGCTAAAGACTCTGCTTAGAGAAGGAAAGGCTCGAGAGAATTCCCAGAACTAAGAAGAACAGCTATCAAATAACTTGCTCAGTGGGGCTTGGGAAGTTCAAGTAATTAGATCATATTAAAATATTTTCTCCCTGATCTTTGCCATACCTCAGCTTGATTTGCCCTTCTCTTAATTCCTCTTTAACTCCAGACTATGCCTCATTTCACTTGAGGCATAAAAATCTATTGTTCTGACCCCTATGCTCAAATATGAGCACGCCCTCCCCATCACTTTGTAAAACATGGGGATCACAATTTTCTATCACCCTAACAATGTGTTGAGTTTCATTACTTTAGGGAAATATTGTAGTCCAAGACTAAAATATTCAAATAATTGAGGAGCAAGAAGGGCTATCATCACTTATTGTTATCATCAATAACAACAATGATTGCAGATATCAGTTGATAAAGATGTGTGATAAATTGAGCTGTTAAATGAGAGAGCCACCCACCTGACACTTAAGGCAACAAATGAATCAGTCTTCCCAGTTCACTCTACACCTGTGCTCTTTCTCCACAGGTTGGCTAATTCTCCTAAGAGGCCAGTACAACATGGGCTTAAGAGAATTCCATTCTCCAGAGACAGGATTAGGCATCCACGACTTCCCAACCTGGGCTTGGCCATCTTGCATACTCAGCATTTCCACTTTTTTCCTTTGGTTACTGGAGAACCTAACTGTTCTGAATACTTCTTACTCTCTATTTTAGTTTCTACCTGTAGTGATTTCTCTGCTTTATTTCTGCCTGTTGTTCCCTGCCCTTGCCAACAACTGATGAATCTTCCTGTACTGTTCAAGTGAGCAGTACCCACAGAAGTGGATTTCAAATGTTTATCCAATCAACATGCACTATTTTCTGCATGATTGGATAAAAATTGTGCATCATGTCATCTCCTGTGCAACTCTTAGACCAATGACACAGATGGCAAGTTGGACCAAAAGTCCAATCCCTGCTGCAGACAATGTGACCAAGGAGATAATGGAAAATAGTTCTGAACAGGAAAAGTGAGCTGGAGCTCTCTGCAGAGGAGCTGTGCTCAAGGAAGGCATGCTGAGCTCACCTGCCAGTGGG
This sequence comes from Dasypus novemcinctus, assembly GCF_030445035.2. NCBI lineage: Eukaryota > Metazoa > Chordata > Mammalia > Cingulata > Dasypodidae > Dasypus > Dasypus novemcinctus. Next base: position 57,333,182 of record NC_080697.1, on the reverse strand, counting down.
AATTAGACCTATCAAATACCTTATGGGATGGTTCCAGTGCAACTCATATAAATTGTGAAATGATTAAATAGTTTTACCTTAGATATTTGTTCAGTCTTAGCCTGATTTTTTCCTAACCCCAAATCTGGATTCATTTTAAAGATGTGTGTCATTGTTCTCACTTCTTTAGATGAAGCAAGAACCTCCTATTCCCACCACCTGGAGTGTCACTTCCATTTGGCTGACACGTCCACCAAATTAAGGTTTCATCCTCTTGGGAAAGCTTTGCACCAGAGAAAATTTTCAGAGATAATGGTCGCATTCAAAGCAAGCAAAGGTTTTAGTGTTCCTGACAATTCTGTATGGAACCAATGGCTTCTTGTTGGGATGGAGAAAGGAGAGTGCAACAGATATTCATGCAGGTGGGAAAAACAATGGTTCATTTTCTACCAGTGCAGACACCAGTCAAATAGACCCATGTAATCAGTAGAATCACTATATCAGAACACTATCAAAGCAGCAGGAAGATTTCAAGATTAGCTCACCCACCCCACCCTGCCTTTGTTGCAGGAAATTACAGGATATACAGGGACAGTTTATCATATGATTATATTTCATTGGTCTATCTGCAAATAGACAGATTAAAAATAGGGATCCCTTCATTCCTAAGAGATACATGGGTTTCTATGGTCCCTTCAGGGACCCTCATCTCCAGAGGAGTAACAGCCATGCAGATCCTCATCATCCTCAATGTAAATGGATTAAACTTCCCAGTTAAGAGTCAGAGATTGCCAGAATGGATAAAGAAACATGACCCAACTGTATACAGTTTATAAGAGACTAGCCACATAATTAAAGACACAAGTTGGTTGAAAGTGAATGGATGCAAAAAATCCTGAAAATAATAGCTAAAAGAGTGTTGTTTACTTATACTATAGTCAAATAAAATAGACTTAAAGTAAAAAAAAAAGTTATAATAGACAAAGATCAGTACATACTGATGAAAGTACATGACATCACAATTATAAATACATATACACCTAATGGCCAAACCAAAAATATATGAAGTAAATTTCACAGATTTATAGGGTGAAATAGATTGTGCTACAGCAATAGTACTAAACTTCAATATACCACTTTCAGTAATGGATAGAACATCTAGGCAGAAGATTTAAACTATATGATGAATCAACTAGAACTAAAAGACATATATATAACACTTCACCCCAAAGCAGCAGAAGAGACCCTCTTCTTTAGAAAATCTATGTCCAAATTAGAATATATGTTTGGACACAAAACAGGTTTCAATCAAATTAAATACATAGATTCATACCATTAACCAGAGAACTTATCTGTCTAAAATGGAATGAAGCAAAGCATCAATACAAGAGAGGAGAAGTAGAAATTTCACAAATGTGAGGAATCTAAAAACACATTTTAAACAACCAATGGGTCAAAGATATACCAAGGAAATTAGGAAATATCTTGATTTGTTCCCCTCTGATAGTCTATCTTTAGGAACACTCATCTTACTTTCTCGCACCCCAATGCCATACACACATTCACATATTGTGAATTAACATCCTAAACATTTTACCTTTTGTTCTATAACAAAATATTCCCTGAATAAAACAAAGGTCTTGACTAGGGTTCATAAAACTACAGCGTGTAGCCAAGTCTGGCAGAATGGTGGCTATTGCAATACAGTCACACTTATTCAAGTACATATTGTCCACAGTTCCTTACAAGCTACAGAGAATATTCCATATGTTATGAAATCAGAAGCCTATGGAAAAATATCTCTTAGTAACATTCATGCCAATTTGTTCCATTTTCAAATGAAGAATGGTGAAAAAATGAAAGTGTTCCTTCTTAGATCAGAAACAAGGCAAGGTGCCCACTGTCACAACTGTTATTTAACATTGTACTAGAATTCCTAGCCATAGCAATTAGGCAAGAAAAAGCAATGAATGGAATTCAAATTGGAAAGGAAGAAGTAAATCATTCCCTCTGTGCAGGTGACATGATCCTGTGTGTAGAAAATTTTGAGAAATCCACAACAAAGCTACTAGAAAATCAACTACTTCAGCAAAGTGGTGAGGTACAAAATCAACATACAAAAATCAGTTATGTTTCTAAACAGTAGTAAGAAACAATCTGAGGAGGAAATCAGGAAAACATATTCCAAAAGATGGCAGCAACTCAACTGTCTATGAGCAGATGAATTCCTAAAAAATGTCATATGTACATATAATGAATATACTACAGCTGTGCAAAGAATGAAGTTCTGATGATTCCTGAAGATATCATGTTGAGTGAGATAAGCCAGGCACAAAATGACAAATATTGGATGCTCTTATTGTTATGAAATGAGAATTTGCAAATTATAAAATCAGAAATTAGAATACAGGTTATCAGGGGCTAGGTTGGGGGTAGGGAAGGGGAGTTAATGCTCAATTGGTACAGAGTTTCTGTTTGAGATGATGGGAATGTTTTGGCAATGGATGGTGGTGAAAGCAGTACAACAATATGAAGGTAATTCACACCACTCTAAGTACATTTGAAAGTGATTAAAATGGGAAATCTCAGAGTATATTTGTTATGAGCATTAAAATATTAAAGAACTGTACAACTCAAACAGTGAACCCTAATATAAACTATGGACTACTGTGAATAGTATAATTATAGTTACATTGTTTCAATAATCACCACAAAAGTACCACACTATTCAGACTTCAATAATAGGGAATATTGTGTTTGGAGGGTGGTTTCTGTACTTTCTGCTTGATTTTCTTGTAAACCTATAACTGCTTTAATGTTTGCAGATTCATACTTCCAAACTCTACTGCACAGTCATTTTAAGGTACGGCTATAGCTTGAAGTTCCTGTAGAGCAAGGGGCTATGGAGGAAAGAATATAAACTTTGGGTTTGTTTCAGAAGCCCTGAGATCACGTGTCAGTTCTGATTTCTACTTTTCTACTTAATCTCCCTTTCTTAGGTCCTCATCTTTGAAATGAGTAGGTTTCCCCACAAAATCTTTAAGAAGATTCCTGGCTGTATTATACAGTCCAAATTCATTTGCTATTCTAACAAACCTTCTCATCCTGCCAGTAGAATCTACACATTGACATTTTGAATCTTCTGTATAATTTGCTTCTTCACACCATTTTCATAGTTACCATTTTGCCTCTTTTCTTTTCCAAATCCCATTCCTCCCTCAAGCTCTTGGTCTGCACATGAGTTGAAGCCTTCACTATACCAAAGGTGTCATTTTATTTAAGCTATGACTATCTTGGAACACTTGCTCATTGCAACTTTTTATCAATACTGAACATATCAATGTTATGAACTGCTTGAAGCTGAAAACAGAAAACCTGGGTTCCAGATATGCACTAATAAATATTGCCTTTTTCCATTGTATACATATTTAATTCTATCAGCATCTGTATTTTTTATATGTAAAATGTAATATGGTATAAAATAGCATGTGTGACTTCATAAAAGTGCTAATGACTGAGTAATTAGTATATACCAGGTAGTGTTCCCAGGATATATGAAAACATTTACTTTACTAATTATGGCTAATACTTATTGATTACCATTTACCCTCCATCCATGTTTATGATTAATTCTCACAATAACCCTAGTAGGCAAATATTACCATTAACCATTTCTTTGCAGATGGGAAAAAACTTTAGAGAAAACACTTTGGAGACATTATCATATTACTCAAAGTCCCAAAAGATTAAGAAACAGAGCTGATGCCAAATCCCTTATATTCAAATACTGACCTGCACTTGCTCTTAATTTTCTGAATTCAAGAATGCTACACCAATGTGAGGGGCCTGAATTCACAGTCACAAACATCTTGGGACCACAGCTTTTACTTTCCTCAGGTAATGGTAGCTGGGGGCACTGGCAGCCTGTCCACAGATGGGCTACTTAGCAACATGGTGGCCAGAGAGACTGGCCATCAGAGTCTCCAGGAGCCTGAGGTCATGAGAAGGGAGACTCCACAGAGCTATGACCAGCTGGTGGGGCAGCAGGAGCCCGACACCCCAGGAGAGAAGAGGGCTGGTGCTCTGGGCACACAGGTGTGTGGGTGCAGTGTCAGAGACAATAGAAATGCCTGTGTTCCCAGCGATGTAGATGGGAGCTGACCGACTAGGGAATCAAGGCACCAGCTGCGTGGGGGAAGAGAAGAGACACACTGTTCTCTCATTGCCCAGAGTTGCTCTGAGGCTCTTCGACTCCAGCAGCTCATCCAGGCCATGCTCCTGTCTCATGTGGGTATTGGATGCTCTGTCTCAGATCTCAGTAATAGGGGTCCTGCTGCTCTCACATGCCTCACACCTGCCTGAATATTTATCATCCACGGGGCAGGTGTGTTTAAGGTGGCTCCTGTGTCCTTCAAAATGGGACATTTTTCCAAAGTTAGACAATTATACCTGGGAGTTTTCCCTTAAGATCAAAGGCCCATCCTTAAATACTACCAGTGTATAATCACATCTTTGTGACCAGGTCATCTCTACAGGAAAGGCTTTTTGGGGGAAAGTACAGATTCCTCTGAGAGGGGGCAGCAGGTGCGATGGAAAGTTCTGACTCAGCAAACAAAGTGGCTGGGAGATCTTTTCATGCCACTAAAATACTCACACATGGATGACTCATTTTTACTAATTTAAGTGTGAAAGACACAAAACTCAGAAATCCTGAGAGAAATTTAAAAATATTATATATATAATATATATATATATATATAAGCCAAACTTTCTACATGGCAAAAATAAAAAAGTCAAGAAAGAGAGAATGGACTGAAAAATATTAGCAATACATAAGACAGAGAGCTCTTTCCATGAACTTAACAGCTCCTACAAATCAGACTTGGCCCAGGGGTTAGGGCATCCATCTGCCACATGGGAGGTCCGTGGTTCAAACCCTGGGCCTCCTTGACCAGTGTGGAGGTGGCCCATGCGCAGTGGTGATGCACACAAGGAGTGCCATGTCACGCAGGTGTGTCCCCCACATAGGGGAGCCCACATGCAAGGAGTGCGCCCCATAAGGAGAGCCACCCAGCGTGAAACAAAGTGCAGCCTTCCCAGGAATGGCACCACACACACAGAGAGCTGACACAACAAGATGACATAGCAAAAAGAAACACAGATTCCCGAGCCACTGACAACAACAGAAGTGGACCAAGAAGATGTAGCAAATAGACACAGAGAACAGACAACTGGGGTGTGGGGAAGGGGAGAGAAATAAATAAATAAATAAATAAATAAATAAATAAATAAATAAATGAATGAATAAATGAATAAATAAAAATAAATCTTTAAAAAAAAAGAAAAACAAAAAAACACCCAACAGGGAAACCATCATGGCTCAACTGATAGAGGGTCTGTCCACCACATGGGAGGTCCAGGGTTCAAACCCGGGGCTTCCTGGCCCATGTGATGACCTGACCCATGTGCAGTGCTGATGAGCACAAGCAGTGCCCTGTCATGCAGCGGTAAAAATCCCCAGTGTATGGGAACCCCACCTGCAGGAGTGCACCCTATGAGGAGAGCTGCCTTGAGGGAAGAAAGCACAGCCCGGCCAGCAGTGGTGCCACACACATGGAGAGCTGATGCAGCAAGATGATGCAACAAAAAGAGACACAGATTCCTGGTGCAACTGAGAATGCAAGGGGACACAGAAGAACACACAGCAAATGGACACAGAAGAGTGGGGATATGTAGGGAGCCACCCACAGTGAGACCTATGTACAGCCTCTCACAACATGGCAGATCCCACAACATGGCGGATCTCACAACATGGCGGAGTTCACAAATCTGCCCTGTCATTTTCTTATTCTTCCTCCCTGCTTCTTTGTTCTCCCCTTCCCGCTACAACTCAGGTGATCACAGCAATACGCATGCGCGAGGTGTAAAACTCTGCAGACCAGTCATGAACTTTCAGCCAATCCCCTCCTTGGACGTCTGCCACCCACAAAACCAGCCTATCACTTATGAACACGTTCCCTTCCATCTCTATATATTCCCATGTTTTATGCCCAATAAACAAGGCTTGATCAGAATCCTGTCTTGCCTCCATTCCTCGTGTCTCTTGTCCCCGTCTCTGTGTCATTTGCTTTGTTTCTAGATCCCCGAGCTTGGTTGGACGGGAGACGTCCTGTCGTATTGGCCTGGCCCGCGGGTGGGTCCGGGTCAAAATGGTGCCCAACATGGGGCAAATTGAACCAGGCAATGATATAGAAAACGCCGATTGATGGGCCCAAAAGAAAATATTTGAAGAGACACCGCCAGGAGTCTGCAGTCAGGATCTCAGAGAACAAAGAGACACTGCTAGGAGCCTGCGGTCAGGATCTCGGAGTACAAAGAGACACCACACAGTAGCCTGCTGCACAGTCAGGATCTCGGTACGTGATTAGCGAAAGTATGGGACAAGCAATGAGTGAGCATAATGTGTTTGTAGAAGGTCTACGTGAGGCTTTAAAGGCACGAGGAGTAAGGGTTACAGTTAAACAGCTCCTAGAATTCTTTGATTTCCACAGGAAGGGAGCATAGATGCAATGATATAGTTTGTGTCTGCCATAGAGATTCAGTAGTGGCAAATGTAATTACAAAGGGTGAAGAGATTCTGTCACAGGGCTGGATTTCCCCCAGATCCAGTCCTTCTACTGCCCTTAGCAATCTCATGGTCAGGATCTCGGAGTTAAGGAGACACCGTGTAGAATCCTGCCTCCTATCGATTCAGATTCAGTTTCTATTAAGATAGAAAGTGAGGAGGGAATACCCAAAATAGGTAGGAGAAATAAAAATAGGTGCAAAAAGAAACCTGGTGCAAGCTCAAGCTCCGCCCTCCCCCTCTGCGCCACTGTCCAATTGCCCTACTGGTGCTGGCATTTTTGAAAGTCAGGATAACCAAGGAGTCATAGCAAAGATAGAGAAAACAAAAGAGCAAATTCGCTTGCAGAGGAAACATTTACAACTCCTAAAGGAGCTACAGCAGCTAAAAGAATTATAACACCATAAATGCAGAAAGGCAATTAACCACTATCCTTTTATTGCCTTCCTGCACACCTACACCTGCTTACAAAGGCCACCCAGGCATGCATCCCCTGCGGGGATAACTCCCCTCCCCCCCTTTTTTTGCATAACCGGTCACCCAGAGGCAAACCGAGGGGCAAAACAATGAGGCAGATGGTGAGGTGAAGGTACTTCGTGTGCATTCCACTTTCCCCTTTAAATCTTTAAAAGAGCTTAAAAATGCCACCTCCACCTATGGGCCCACTGCTCTGTAACAGGCTGGGGAGATTATGAAGGCACTGTGCAACAAGCAAGATATAACCCCTGCCTTATCTCCCAAATTCAAACCGTGGCCCTTAGACTCTGGAAAAGGCTGCCTACAAAAGAACGCCCTGTCTCCTCCCTCACTACTATTAAGCAGTAGCCAGAGAAACCCCTTTTCAGATTTTGTAAGCAAATTGTGCATGGCTGCAGAAAGACTGTTTGGCGAAACCAATACAGAAACAGACTATGTAAAGCAAATTGCCTTTGTAAATGCAAATGCGGCTTATCAGGCCACAGTTAGACCTTATAGAAAGAAGGAGAACTTGTCTGGTTACATCAGGCTTTGTTCTGAAATTGGCCCCACCTATCAACAAGGGCTTGCTACTGCGAAAGCTTTTACAGCCTCAGTAAAAAAGTTGCTGTCAGTCCCAAACCAACATGCAGGGTCAACCTATACCTCCCCATCAGGGAAACGGGAGGCAGGGCCAGCCACAGGCCCCAAAATCCTTTCACAGCTCTTCAAACTTCCTGCTGTCTACATAACAATGTAGCTGTGGGCTAGTGAGGGTTAATATAGTTAAGCCACTGGAATGAGAGAAAAACATGGCAACATTTGTGTTTTGTTTTGTTTCCATGCTAATTCTAATTGGGCTTATTCAACCAAGATAATAAAATGAGTACAAAATTTGTATCAAGATCTAAAAGGAATTTTCAGTTTTAAATCAATAATTATCTCCAGAACTTCAAGTCTCAATTTAGTCTTACAGTAATAATCCAAAAATATGTGCTAATGGTCTGTCTAAACTGAAAAATGAAAACTTAACTACATTTATGCTGCTCAAGTTATTTTAACTGATTGCTGATAACTAATAAAAATGCTTCCAAGCACAAGCTTGCATATTACAGGCAGCATGAATTCCAAAAGAAGTCTTGAAAGGTACATTCTAAGATGTGCTATATAACAGAGGATTTAAAAGCAGCTATACAAAGAAAGCAAAGAATTGAGTCGATTGTAAATAAATTGTATGTTTCTGTTAATGTGTTGTAATTGTTTTGTGTTTGTCTGTCTGTTCATTCAATGTCAATGTATATTGTGATACCTCCAGATGGTAAATATAAATTAGTAAAAATTTAAAAAAAAAGAGCTCTATTCAAATGGCCAAAAATTAAATAAGCACTTATATTAATACTTAAGTTTATTATATTAATATATAAGTTTAAATGTTAATAAGATATCTACAATGATAAAAAATTGTAAGTCTTGATTAACAAACCTACTATGCCTTTTCATAAAAAATGGTTCTTGCCTAGATTGAAATGAATAACTTATTTTTCTTCACAGGATAATAGAAAGGATGTAAAACTTAAATGAATATTTGGTTAAAAGTTTGCGAACATGCTAACTGAAATTTAATAAGTCTTTGCAAAAAGGTGTATTTTGTCGTAAAGTAGGATGGCTAATTTTCATAAACTCTTGGAACTTGCGGTCACCCCTCGGGCTGAAGTGTGGTTTGCTGGCCTGGCGGGGGAGCAGCCGCGGCAGGCCAAGCCGCTGCCCCCATAATAGGGTGGCTGGTCGGACTCACCGCCACCCCTGAAGGGAGCTCGGCATGGGCACAGAGTGCCCTCGGGTCTCCCCTTCTCGGCAGCCATGCTTCCGCGGCCGCCCCTCCTCCCGGGTGGCGCCACACGATGCCTGTGGGGCAGCACCCTTCTTCTTCTTTCTCCCTGCGCAGGCGCAGGGCGGAAAATTCCAGTCTGCCCTTTTCCCCTCCCCCGACAGCAGCAACAGCCAGGCGTGGGCGGAAAAATCCAGTCTGCCCTTTTCCCCTCCCCTGACAGCAGCAACAGCCGGGCGTGGGCGGGAAACTCAAGTCTGCCCTCCACCCCAGCAACAGCAGCCACCAATCACTAAACCCTGCCCCTTCCCCCAGCAACAGCGACAGCCAATCCCTAACCACCACCCCTCCCCCGTCCAGTACCGCCCACTGACCTTTTGCCGGCAACCAATCAGAACAGGGCGTGGCTTCGACCAATCAGCCTTCCCCAGCCCCTATAAAACTGTTGCCTCTCCCTCAGTAAAGTGGACTTGCGTGTTTACCTTGTCTCCGCGGTAGTTCTTCTGCCGTGCGCCCTCCAGTCCTGAGAGCCCCTGACAAGGGCCTGGCCTCCCTTGTCCCCAGTTCGTCGCCTGCTTCTCCGGGCGACCCCTTCGTCGCCTGCTTCTCCAGGCAACCCCTTCGTCGCACGCTTCGCCGGGCGACCCCGTCAGCCGAACCGCGCAACCCCTTGTGAGACCGATCCCTCGTCTGCTGCCGGACCGACCCCTCGTCCAGAGCTGGACCGACCCCTTGTCCGCAGCCAGACCCCACCTCTACCGACCGAGCAAGCCGCCGCAGCTGGCGCCCAACGTGGGGCAAAGCAACCCCACCACAGCACAACGTGGGGCAAGGCAACTCCACCACAGCCTCACTCCATAACCTGGCGCCCCCCCCCTCCTCTCTTCTCACCTTGGGACTTCTCTCGTGCAACATTGCTGCTACCTGAGCCTTGGCTACCTCATATGATCCACGGCGGTCTGGGAGAATCGCTGGATGGCTTTCTCCTTCCATGTCGGGGGCTTATACCGACCCGCTATGATTAAGAGGAGCCTTGGATTTCTCGGGAGCACACGCTTGCACGTCTGAAGTAATCCTACCACAGCCCTACGCCCTCCTCTCTTCTCACCTTGGGACTTCTCTCGTGCAACATTGCTGCTACCTGAGCCTTGGCTACCTCATACGATCCACGGCGGCCTGGGAGAATCGCTGGATGACTTTCTCCTTCCATGTCGGGGGCTTATACCGACCCGCTATGATTAAGAGGAGCCTTGGATTTCTCGGGAGCGCGCGCTTGCACGTCTGAAGTAATCCTACCACAGCCCTACGCCCTCCTCTCTTCTCACCTTGGGACTTCTCTCGTGCAACATTGCTGCTACCTGAGCCTTGGCTACCTCATACGATCCACGGCGGCCTGGGAGAATCGCTGGATGGCTTTCTCCTTCCATGTCGGGGGCTTATACCGACCCGCTATGATTAAGAGGAGCCTTGGATTTCTCGGGAGCACGCGCTTGCACGTCTGAAGTAACCCTACCATAGCCCTACGCTCTCCTCTCTTCTCACCCCTATCTTTTCGCTCTGCATTGCTGCTCCTGAACCTTGGTGACCTCATATGATCCACGGCGGTCTGGGAGAATCGCTGGATGGCTTTCTCCTTCCATGTCGGGGGCTTATACCGACCCGCTATGATTAAGAGGCGCCAATAAAACTCTCAGGAGCGCGTGCCTGAGCACCTCCACCCCTGCCTTCACCTCTGCCTCCTCCCCTCCGTGCTTGCTCCCCTTTGCCTTGTTCCACTGCTCGTTGTCCCGCCCTCCCCTCGTCGGGGCCTTCGTTTGGCCCGCGACCACCGTCGGAGTCCCACCGGCTCCTACCCCTCGTCTCACCGCGCACCTCGGCTCCCATCGCCGCGCTCTCAAGGTAAGGGCCCCTTTTCATATCGGCTCCAAAAGGCCATTAGCGATGGGTAACATCCTATCTGCTAAGCAAGCCCCACAAGTTTGGGCCCTCGCCGGTCTCCTAGACACTCACCGGTGTAAGATCTCTCTGAAACAGCCCCAAGTCTTCTGTAACCGCGGCCCCCCATGCCGCCATCGCTCTCAAGCAGCTCCAGCCCCACTAAACGGCCCGCAACCCACTTTCCCCAGCCCACGGCCTGCTTTCTAGCATCTAATAACGTTTCTGCTTTTGCCTCCCCATACTTCTGCGGAGCTTCCTCCTGTCTCGACCTCACTCCTCTTCTCAGCCATCCAAAGCGTCCTTTCTCGTCCCCCGCCCCCCTCCTTTTTTGCTTGAACCCCCATTGCATTGCAGATTGGGCCGCCCCATGTCGGCCCGCCCCGTTAACATCGGCCTCTCTCTCGCCCGTGGAGACTTTGACCTTCCTGTTGTCCTCGCCTACATCTCCACCACTCCTGACGCTGCCGCCACCACCACCGCTGGTGCCCTGACGCGACTTGTCCTCACAGCTGCGATCCTCCAGACCATCACACAGTCAGCCTCTACCGCTCTTCGCCGCCAAGAAGAGATCAACTACCTGTAACGCGCTGTCATTCGGGACTTTTAACAACAGATAGACCTTATAGCCACCGAGATCAATGAGAATTGGACATTGGCCACCCTTGCTTGCAACGGCAAGATACCGCCCCCCAAATTGTACATTTGTATCCCCGTCATACTCACCTCCCTCTTCAGCTCCGCTTCCCTCATTGCTTACTGCCTCTTGGGCCTCAGCTACTTGTTGCTGCTGCCATCCTGGCCCTTATTTGAAAAGAAGGGGGAAATGCGGTCACCCCCCAGGCTGAAGTGTGGTTTGCTGGCCTGGCGGGGGAGCAGCTGTGGCAGGCCAAGCCGCTGCCCCCATAATAGGGTGGCTGGTCGGACTCACCGCCACCCCTGAAGGGAGCTCGGCATGGGCGCAGAGTGCCCTCGGGTCTCCCCTTCTCGGCAGCCATGCTTCCGCGGCCGCCCCTCCTCCCGGGTGGCGCCACACGATGCCTGTGGGGCAGCACCCTTCTTCTTCTTTCTCCCTGCGCAGGCGCAGGGCGGAAAATTCCAGTCTGCCCTTTTCCCCTCCCCCGACAGCAGCAACAGCCAGGCGTGGGTGGAAAAATCCAGTCTGCCCTTTTCCCCTCCCCTGACAGCAGCAACAGCCGGGCGTGGGCGGGAAACTCAAGTCTGCCCTCCACCCCAGCAACAGCAGCCACCAATCACTAAACCCTGCCCCTTCCCCCAGCAACAGCGACAGCCAATCCCTAACCACCACCCCTCCCCCATCCAGTACCGCCCACTGACCTTTTGCCGGCAACCAATCAGAACAAGGCGTGGCTTCGACCAATCAGCCTTCCCCAGCCCCTATAAAACTGTTGCCTCTCCCTCAGTAAAGTGGACTTGCGTGTTTACCTTGTCTCCACGGTAGTTCTTCTGCCGTGCGCCCTCCAGTCCTGAGAGCCCCCGACAAGGGCCTGGCCTCCCTTGTCCCCAGTTCGTCGCCTGCTTCTCCGGGCAACCCCTTCATCGCACGCTTCGCCGGGCGACCCCATCAGCCGAACCGCGCAACCCCTTGTGAGACCGATCCCTCGTCTGCTGCCGGACCGACCCCTCGTCCCGAGTGGGACCGACCCCTCGTCCCAAGCGGGACCGACCCCTCGTCCGCAGCCAGACCCCACCTCTACCGACCGAGCAAGCCGCCGCAGAACTTAAATGCATGTGGCAAGTCATAGAAAGTATTGTGGTAACTTTAACTAAAGAAATGTGTCCAAAAAGGTAAAATTTGTCTTAAAATGATATAATTATAGTCTATATGGTTATAAATAATTATAAGAAGCTTTATAAAGCATTGTTTAAATTAAAGTGTTTAAACAAACCTGAATTAATAATAATGATAATAATAATAAAAGGTAATTTTTTAACAGGAAAGATTGGCAGCAACCAGCCTCCCTTGACAACTTGCTTTTAGGAAACTGTTTCTAATATTGCATGCTACTAAGTATTTAAAGTAAAAAAAGGTTCATTATTTTAACAAGCTTGTTTAGTGTTAATGGTATTATGTTATATGGAGTTTGCTTGATAACTTTGTAAGTAGGCTATATGGAATGTGTTTTTATTATTAAGGAAACAGAAAGTGATTTTGTCCTGAGATAAAATAATTGATTATTGGGAAGAGTAGAGTGTGGAACAAAACCTGATTGAATGCTGAAACTGCAGAAGGTTGGTGGAAAAGGAATTTTTACAGTTAAAGTTAAATAAAATTTAATGGGGCTATCTATAAAATTTTAAAGACTTTAGTATCAAGTAGTATGCTGATGCAAAGTTAAAATTTTTTGTTCTTTCTCAAGGCCTCTCATCATTAATCTGTTTTTGTAAAAGTTCTTATCCTCAATAATCAGTATACAAAGAAAGTCTGTTTTATCAAAATAGTTTCTTGTGTTCCTCATTTAACAGTAGCCTTTTATTCCAAACTAATTATAAGAGATTTGTTCTTTTACCTTGAAAGAAAAATTAAAGTGATGTTTGAGTTCATTTAATATGTTATGTTAAATGAAAGGTGTTTAAAAGTGTTACAAAATTAACAAGTTTTTCTTTCCTTTAACCCTCTATTAATTAAAGTTGTATGAATAAAAGTTTTCTATAAAAGCTTAAGATTGTATAAAATTAACAATATTTCAGCATAATATTAAAGAAAAGTACAATGTGGTTAATTATGGTTTTAATAATTATAAAAGAGTATGTGTCACAGAAACAACCTCTTATCATAGATTAAAGTAACAACACTGTAGTATGCAGCAATCCCAAACACTGCTAGTATGTTGCATAAAGTTAATGTCCAGCTGTATTGCTATCACTTTGTTTTAAAACATGCTAAGACTTTCTTTAGTGTCTTCTTAGACAAATAAAGCCAGCTGCATTCCTCTATCTATAAAAAACCCAACAATAGACTTTTGCAGTGCTTTTCAGGGCTGTGTGCATAGCCCAATCATCTTGTACACTACTTACTGATAGTAACTATTTTATGGTGGATGGATGTTACTCACATACCATCCTTTGGTAAACTACTATATGTTCATGTTTATATTGACACTTATTCTAATTTTATGTGGGCTATTGCTCACAGTGGGGAATGGTTTCATCATATTCACTCACACCTCTGGTCTGCTTTTGCTGTAATGGGATGCCCTCTGAAAATTAAAACTGATAATAGACCTTCTTACATTAGTAAATCCTTTGAATCTTTCTGTTTAAAATATGGTATTGAACATGTTACCAGCATTCCTTATAATCCTACAGGTCTAGCCATAGTTGAATGCAGCCATCATACCCTAAAAACTATGCTTTTAAAACAAAAAGGGGGAGATGATGGTATTATAACACCGAAAGATCAGTTGGCAAAAGCTTTATTTACTTTACATTTTCTTAATGTTTATAATTCATTAACACCTGTGGAATGTCACTTAGAAAATGTCAAGCATCTACAGTAGATGCAGGAAATGAAGATCAACCAATATTCTGGAAAGATATTCTAAGCAATGAATGAAAAAAAAAATGGCAGGATTATAGTAAGGGGGTGAGGCTATGCTCTTATCATTTCAGAAAATGGAGAACAAATTTAGTTATCTGTGAAGAGGATTAAACCCCAGAATGAAGAGATGGAGTCTTCTACAACTTCTGATAATGGTGATCGTAAGTAATAAGGAAGCTGCCAGTAATTACACTTATTAGGCCTATATACCTAACCCCCCATTATTCAGAGTGTTAACCTGGAAACATTCATTCTTTCATATATCTCTGAATAAAACCCATATATTCCCTGGACCAATTGATGATTGATTGCCAATTAAACTCTATGAAGAAGGGCAAAGAATCAATAATTTCGTATTACCATTTGATTATCAGCCCTTATGCATGGGTAACCATCCTTCCTGTATGTATGTTAAAAATCAGGCCGTAATTATCTTCAAAACTAATACTCAGTTTATTGTGACTTTATTTTGCTATTCCAATTTATTCATAACCAAAAATCCTACTTATGATTGTCCACAAAAAGACAGTAGGGATAAAGAGGGATGGCAAGAGTGCCATATAGGAAGAGGATCTGTCATTTTTAATGATTCCTATGGAATAGTGTGGGAAAGTGCCCCTATGGGGAGTCCCATTGAATATAATGACAGATTTATTTGGTGTGGTCTAAATAGTAAAGGACAACAAAAAATAAATTTTACTAAAAATAATAGTGTTTGGAAACAGAAAGGGAAATTGATCCCTTCTCCATGGTGTAATATTACATCTATACACAAGCAGAAGAATCTGTGGAAAGTTTTTCTAGGAATAGCTCCTACTATAGAATGGATTGGGAATAATAGTAAGAATGGTCAATATCTGCATTTAAATCAAATTCATCATCTTGACCTACTTAAAGCTGATAAAGGGGGAACCTGCCTTTTCCTCCAGGAAGAATGTTGCTACTATATAAATGAATCTGGTATTGTTGAGCAAAATGTTAAGAAATTGGGAGAATTGTGAGAAGGAATACTGCCCTCCCAATCAACCTCCTCCTTATCCGCCTGGCTCACTTCCCCTCTCATGACATGGCTAGGTCCCCTCCTCAGCCCCTTAATCGCTCTCATATTAATCTGTGCATTTGCACCTTGCCTCCTTAAATTTCTCCAAGAAAGGATGAAGCAAATCTCGGCCCACATGATGTATCTTGCCGCTGTTCATTAGTACCTACCTATCCAGACCGAAGAATGAACAACCAACTTTTGAAAATGCAAATTTCTTATGTTGTCTCATTTGCTCTTTGCCTGTTTTCCCCTTACAGTCACCACCTCCCTTATCACAGCTTAACCTTCTCTGTTTAATCTATATCACTGAATGGCTTTGGCAAAGATCCAGCAGCTTGAATGAGCAATGGGCACCCTGGCCTGACAAGACCGGGGCAGGTGTGGCCACACCCTCCAATTTCAGTACATCATGCTTGTCATATGCGGTCTATGGGGACTCCCTGTTATAGCTTGCTGTAATTGCAAGCCATCTGTAGCTGAGGTGCTGGACTGGTTAGCCAATGACGGGCAACTGGGCTGACCCATCAGTCAACCTAAGACAGGGGTGTGGCCTTTTGCTGCCATAATTCCCAATGACGGGTAAGACTGATTGCATACCAGGTAAGACAAATCACTTACTGGGTGCAGCCCCGACCTAAGACAGGCACAGCCCCCCTTTCAGCATGGGAGCACCTTGCAGCCGCATGCCACAACTGAAAATAAGCCCTGCTCTATCATGAGCCATCGCCAGCTGTTCCTTCAATTCATAATATATTAAACAGAAAAGGGGGACCTGTAGGGAGCCACCCACGGTGAGACCTATGTACAGCCTCTCACAACATGACGGATCCCACAACATGGCGGATCTCACAACATGGCAAAGTTCACAAATCTGCCCTGTCATTTTCTTATTCTTCCTCCCTGCTTCTTTGTTCTCCCCTTCCCGCTACAACTCAGGTGATCACAGCAATACGCATGCGCGAGGCGCAAAACTCTGCAGACCAGTCACGAACTTTCAGCCAATCCCCTCCTTGGACGTCTGCCACCCACAAAACCAGCCTATCACCTATGAACATGTTCCCTTCCATCTCTATATATTCCCGTATTTTACGCCCAATAAACGAGGCTTGATCAGAATCCTGTCTTGCCTCCATTCTTCGTGTCTGTTGTCCCCATCTCTGTGTTGTTTGCTTTGTTTCTAGATCCCCGAGCTTGGTTGGACGGGAGATGTCCTGTCATATTGGCCTGGCCCGTGAGTGGGTCCATGTCAGGGATACCATTGAGATACCAAATTTTACTACCAGATTGGGACAGATGAAAAAGCTTCATAACACAGGCATTCCCCAACAAACATTGACTTAAAAAACAAGGAGCTGATTTTTCCTTGTCAAACAAATCCTGATCTAGGGGATCCAGACACTGAGCAAAGACACTCAACAGCAGCTCAAGGAGCCTCGATCATGTATCTTCCTGCTGCAACATCCATCCTGAGGAGCTGTCTTCCCCTGGACAAGAGACAGCTGCTGCAGATCCCACTGCTCCTGGGATCCACCAGAAATAAGGAGGAAACTACAAAGCAACACCTAACAAAAAGCAAGGCAACAGAATAACAAAAATGTATATTATTAACATTATTTAAAAAGGTTCCCGTCCCTAGTGATCACATTTTCCTGCTCAGGGTGCTGTTTCCTGGTCACACTAAGTTCCAGACAGGAAGGTTAGGAGCAGGTATCTGAGTGGCTCATGTTGCTGCTGACCAGAGAAAGGAGGATGGGAGCTGAATAAAGGCAGGGCCTTCTGGACATTTTCACTGGGGAGCAGGGACTGCAGGGGAGGGCTGGGGGCTTCTATAATTTTGAGAGTTCCATTGGTGCACCTCTATGGATGACAAGGTAGTAGGAGCTATGAAATGTGCAAGACATGTTCTTCAGCCCAGGAATTCTACTTCTAGGAATGTATTCCAAGGATATAGTCACTTATGTGAGTAGGTATTCATGTTAGTTTTGCTAATAATGGCAAAAGATTAGAAGTAACCAAATTATATCAATTTAAGAATATTTTTTCAAGAAAACATATCTAAATATATAAGGAAGTTAATTGATGACATACACAAACACTGGAATACTATGAATCTCTGAAAAAGAATGAGACAGCTCCATGTGCATTGATATATGGAGGAGCACAAACTCTGTGAGTAGGTGAATAAGACAATGTGCAAATATGTCATGATTGCTGACAGCAGACCTTTCCTGGAGGAGAGTGAATGGCCAGGGGCAGGGATACAGGGAATATTAAAATTACTCCTTAATCTTTCTACCTTTGGAATTTTGTTCCCTGTACACAAATTAATTTTATTTTTAATATAAAAACTCACAGATCTTAGCAGGCATATGCCAGTTGTTCTGATAATTCTCCAAGTCGAAAGATGATACTGGTCAGCCTTTCACAAGATGTGCCCAGTCCATATTGGCTTCTTGAAATAAGTTTGGTCTTTTGGCCTTAGTCTGACCAGTGCTTTGCCAACATCCTACTGGTCCTGAGTGGAGTCCATTTCATCAGATGTCTGCACAGGCCACTGTCCTCTCCACATTGACCCTGGAAGGAGCCTCCCCTCCCCTTGCCTCCAAAGCCTCCTTCATGAGTTGGGAATAACTCCTGAATCCTGTGAGGAATCAGCACTATTCTAATGGGTCCAAGGCTGCACAGAGGTCTAGACTCTCAGAGATTAGCTGGGTAATTTCAAGAAAATAAGAGGCATTTTTTCCCTGAACTTATTGAGTGAAAGCTCTGCTAATTTCTTCTTTTCAATATAAAAGGTAAATATTCAAGCAGATGGGGACCAGGAAACTATCAGGGCCCTTAATACCATTATCAACTTCAAACAAGTACAGAAACTCACCCTGTAGATGCTACTCATGTGTCTGAAGATGCTCACGCAGAGGAACATCAAAAAGCTCTGGGGGCTGTGGCACCCCCAAGCCCACCCCAGGTGACTACAAGCCTTCTCTCACAGCACTGCTGACCTGAGCCACCTCCTAATACAGTATAAAACTGAACTGGCCCCCTCCCCTCCCCAGGACACTCACACCCCTCTCCCAACAGGATGCTGACCTTGGGCGACTCACAGCCAAGAGGGTCCTCATCCTTCTGGCTGCCATCCACCTGGTGGCCCTCCAGACCCAGGCTGATGTCCTCATTGAATGAACTGGTGAGGTTCTAGCCCAAGAGCAGCCAGGAGCAGACAGACAGAGCTGGGCCATCTCATTTGCAGACAATGAAAACCCTACTCAGGAGGCCAAAGTTGAGAGATGTCCACACTAGAGAGAGAAATCTAGAAAAGAATTATGAGAGGTGGGCTCCAGAATCAGTCTGGGGCAGTCTGTGTCACTTTAGGTGACTTGACTTAGCCTCTCTGTGTCTTGAAATTCTCATCTACACAGTGAGCAGGGTATTCGATGTAGTAAGGGATCTTCTTTCTCCAAAGCCTCTAGTTCCAAGACAAGAGTCTGAAAATCACTATGTTTAGGACACGGTGAAGCATATTGAGATGTCCTTCTGGAGCAAAGCAGGTAAACTGAGTTCTAGACAAACAGCTTTGCTCTCTCCATCAGAGGGTCCTTCAGAAACTGAAGACAGACATGAAGGTTGTGCTAAGGTGTGTGTGGGATGGGGGTAGGAGCACATAAAATACAGAAAACCCAGAATGATGTCTAATCCTTCATGACCACCATTTCCTCTTTGAAGTCACTCCAGTTCTTGGGAACAGTCATTGCTACAGGCTCTAATTCACTGGCATGGCACAGCATTCAAGCCAGCCTGTGACTTCTCCAGGGTTTCTGTTTACCCCAGATTGACTCAGGGCTCAACACCTGATGTTCCTTCTGTTTCTTCAGGTATCAGGAAGGGCCTCATCTGCCATTGCAAACGTCCATCCTGTCGTTTGGGAGAACGTCGTGGTGCGGCCTGCAAAATTGGTCCTCTGAGGTACAGACTTTGCTGCCACTGAGAGATAAGAGTTCAAAGTGGCCTTGACAAGATATAGAGCAATTATTAATATTGCACCTTGTCCTGTTTCCTTTCCCTATCCCAAATAAAGTAGTTGCAACAAATTTTCTGAGTTTCTGAGTTTTGTTTTCTTGTGTAATTTTATTTTTTTAGTTTATAAATGTATTACACTGGACTTGTTAGAATGCAAGTACCAGAAACCTAAGTTATACCTCTGAAACAAAACATTGGCTCCAAATGATCAGAATTTCAAAGAGGAATAAGAATAGGATTCCTATTCCTAAGAATAGGTAATTTCTATGAAAGCTCATATGACATTAGCGTTCTATCATTAGCCTGTAGACTGAAGAAGCATAAAGAAATAAAGTCCTCTGCTGAAGGTGATCATAAGAATATTCATAAACTCCAGTATTTTTTTTTTTGCACTTTTTGGTATATAACTTCATTTTTCACTTGTTATACATTCAAATGGAAGGATATTATTATAAATAGAAGATGCTATATTTAAGCCTCTCCATAACCATAAAGAAAATATTTGAAATATAGACACAGAAGGAAATGAAAAGGGACCTAACATGACTCACTACAAAAGATCAAACAGATACAAAATTAGTTAGAATGGAACAAAAATGGTATCACTTATGAAAACCCCATAGCAAAATGTCAGAAGAAAATTATATATTATTGTTAGTCATTTTAAGCATACATGGTTTAAATACTTGGGTAAAAAAGCAGTGACTGGTAGACTGGATAAAAAGGCATGAACCAACTATAAGTTGCTTATTAGTAACTCACCCTGAATTCAAAGACACAAGTATGTTGAGAATGAAATAATGGAAAGAAATATTCCATGCACATACTAATGAAAGGGGAGATGGGGTGGCTATACTAATGCCATATAAAATAGACTTTCAGTAAAAAATTGTGACAAGAAACCAAGGAGGACATTATATACTGATAAAGTGGTTATTTCAACAAGATCTCTCTCCCTCTCTCACTCTCTATATATGTATGTGTGTGTGTGTGTGTGTATATATATATATATATATAAATGTACATATGTACATTTGCACATAATGGCAAAGGCCCTAATATATGAATAAAATATTGGCAGGTTAGAAAGGAGAAATAGATGGCTCTAAAGGAGAAAAAGGAAATAGAAATCAAATTGATAAAGAAACCACAAAAAATGTTGGTCCTCAGAAAACATCAATAAAATTGGCCAATATTTAGATAACCTGAAAAAGTAGAAAAAAGAGAGGTCACAAATTTTAAAAATTAGAAAATCAGTAGAACACTACTGCCAGCCTCATGTGGAAAAAAGGATTATAAGACGACATTATGATCTACTGAATGCCAACTAATTAGAAAATTTAGTTGAAATGGACAAATTCTTAGAAATACCGAACTACATGCATTGACTCAAAAGAAACAGATCTCGACAGACAAATAACAAGTAAAGGCATTGGACCAGTGATGAAAAATACACTACAAACACACCTGATAACATGGATGAATCTTGAGAACCTTATGTTGAGTGAAGCAACCCAGGCATTGAAGGACAAATACTACATGACCTCAATGATATGAAATAAGCAAGCTGCCTCAGAGAGCTAGAGACTGGAAGATAGGCTTACAGGAAATTGGGGGGTGGAGGAAGGATGTGAGCCGACATCTGCAGGGGTGGAATCTATGTTGAGCTGGCGGTAAGTATGAGCACAAAGAAGAGATAAAATGGGGGCAAGGGGTTATCTTTGGGTGGGGCTTTGTGGGTTTGAGGGGGGCTGGGGATGGGCAGAAGGGTAATATTGCCCAAAAATTGGGGGGAGGAAGGGGCAACATATGAACATAGGAGAGTGTCAGGTGTTGGTTCAGAGTAAAATGCTGAGAAAATCGTATCAAAATATAATTAGGAGGGTTACTTGTTTAGGATGCTCGGAGGGGGTGGTCTGATGCGGGACGGACTCCTGGGGAATGTCTGAATGCTCATTTTGCCAGGGTGGGTTGTACCAGTGGGTAGAGAGCCAAGTAGTGAGAGTGGGGGTGGACCCACATCCTGGGGAGGACTAATGCCATCAAATAGAGGGAACTGTATCTCTCGAGAGAAAGGGTGGCTCCCAGGGCATTAGGGCAGTTGAGCAAGTCAGGCCCTGAACACTGTTGCAAGTATCTCTGGATGTGGTTCCTCGGGAAATGGAGATTGGCTGTCGCTGTGGGCCCCAAGGGGAGGGGAAAATGGATGTTGAATGGATGGAACCAAGGTAAATGTGGGGGTAAGAGAGGAGTTTCACGAGAGTACACAAGGATGGATATAAAACATGTAATATTACACCATAAACATATAGGGGATGACAGACTAATAATGCAAACCATAATGTAAAACATAGGATAACTAAAAATTTAGAAAACTGTATATCCTAAAGTATGGACCACAATGTAATCACAGATGTCACCTTGTTTGAAAGCTATTGTCTCAGAGTCTGTACATCAGTTTAAGTAAATATGATATGAATAAGTTATAAGAATATCGCTGTGGAAGGGAAAAGGTTTTATGGTGGATGTGTGGGAGTACTGTATATTATATATATGAATTACTGTGATCTAGGGCTCTTGTGAAGAGAAGCTCAATAATTAGGAAAAAAGAAAAGAAAAAGATGGGATGTAGAATTTTTCCAAATCAATACATATTCTATATCTAACCTTTAAGCCCATCACTATATTCCATTTTACTAGTAAGGGATCCTGACATTATACTGAGCTTCACTTTTCAGGAAGTTTTGGATCACAGAGTGGTTCAACAATGGCAGTGGAGGAATACTGGTATACAATGTTATTGACAGGTGGTATATGGTTGACAGGGAGTTATACAGGGCATATGTCCAGGGTGCCTGGTAATGTTTGGATATACTCATAGTGGCAACAATTAAAAACAACAGCTGGGGGGTGTACTGGGCCCTTGGCCAGGGGGTCACTGTCGTGGACCCTGGGGGAGCAGTGGCAGTCGCCCAGGTGCAACGGCAAGAACCAGGAAGGAAGGAGGGCCCAACAGTGGTCTCCTGATACTTATGGCTATGCTTTTGAGCCTATACACCTCCAATATGAATAAGGCGTAGAGTAGCACTGTGCCTGGAAGTTTCCTCCTGACAGCCTTCATTTTACTCAAATGTGGCCACTCTCACAGCCAAACTCAGCATGTAAATGCATGTCCCATGCTGGGGACATGACACCTGGGGATGAGCCTCCCTGGCACCGAGGGATCACTACCACATATCAGCTGAAGAAGCAACTAGAAAAGGACCTTGAATTAAAGGTTCAACACGGATCAGCAGAATATCCCTGTCTACATATAATAACAAGAATTCAAAATGCTGTTTGACCTAATGTAAGGGGGAAATGGAAAGGAGAAATGAGAATATAAGGCTATGAGTCTCTAAAAAAGAGTCTGGAGGTTGTCAGAAGGAATGCCCTTATGCACAAATGAGCAGAGTCTGAGAGACAGATAAAGTAGATACAACCCCAGGTATTGGTTCTTTTGAGGAATGAAGAGACCCACGGGTTCTATGGTCATGGCAGATGGGGTTCACTACCATGGCAGATGGCCCTTCTTTGGAGCTGGTGTTTCTGCATGATGGAATTGGACTCAGAGGGGATCTCTTTTCACAAGGCTTGCATGCTACTTTAATGGAATTGTAGTTGGTGCTGGGGTTTAAGATATATTTAGGGGATTTGAATCTCTGGACTGATAATATGACACCCAGGCCCAGAGCCTCAACAGACTTCAGCTCCTACACTTTGATTTATTGGACTTACCCCACTCAGCTAACATCGAGTTGAAGAAGGTCAACCACCACACCATGGAGCCTAGAGTGTCTACAACTGAAAGCAGGAGGAGTGCATCCAGTATCCATGTGGAATCTAAGCCCCCACTTGACATAGATTTGCAATGGACACAACCAATCCAATGTCCACAGAGAAAATGTGGAATGGGTGTGGGAAGGGTATCCATGGTGGCTGCTGGGTTTGGGGAATGGGAGGAAGAGATGAGATGTGAAGGCGTTTTTGGGACGAGGAGATGTCCTGGGTGGTGCTTCATGGACATTTATGGGACATTGTAGATTCCCCCAGGGCCCACTGGATGGAACGTGGGAGAGTGTGGGCTATGATGTGGACCATTGACTAGGGGTGCAGTGATACTCAGAGATGTACTTACCAGGTGCAATGCATGTGTCACGATGATGGGAGAGAGTGTTGCTGTGGGGGGAGTGGGGGGTGGGGGAGGTGGGGTTGAATGGGACTTCATATTTTTTTAATGTAATTTTTCAAAAATAAATAATTAAAAAAAACAAATGAATAAGCAAAGGAGAAACACACTGTGGCTAATGCTTTAAATTCATTTTCAGTAGAGAAGTAAGAGAAAGCACAAAGTATACAGATGTAAAGTGCTTTTTTCAAGATCCTCAGACTGAACCTTGCATTCTTTTGCATCTCAGCTGACACAATCAATGGCAGCAAAAACTGTGACACATGGTTGTGAATACAGGTCCCCACTAGATGCTCCCTGCACCTGCAGGATCCAGTTCTGCAATAGCAGATGGCTCTCTGCTGAAGACCTGGGAAGGGAAGGGGCATGTCAGTGACAGTGGGAAAGGAGGGAAGGGGGAGAGGCAGAGCAGACCAGGGGAGATGCTTTAAGAAGCGACATGTCTGCCACTAATCAATCAATATATACCAATCATAAAAGGATGGAGAGAATTCACATTTGTCATAAAGCAAAAGAAATCTTACTATGAGTTGCTCATGAAATATTGTGGGAAGCTGCCTCTGGCACAGGTGCTGTATTGACCATCTTGTTGTTAAGCGCTGTTCTTATATACTAACCCGGTTAAGTTTCTGTTTCCCCACCCTCACTGAAGCAATGAAGTTTCTATTCTTACGCAACTCCTCTGGGCTCCAACTGGGCACTCCCTAAAGAGCACGAAAGTCTTTCCGCGGACATTGCCAAATAACCATCTGCACGTGCATGTGGCACGAGAATCAAAATCTAGTTAACCAATCATTTACTGACACATGTGTTGTCAGTATGTACCACCTCATTCATCCCTGGCTATAAAAACCCCTGATTGACCCTCAATAAATGAGAATTGATCAGAATCCTGTCTTGCCTCCATTCTTTGTGTCTCTTGTCCCTTTTTCATTCCCACTCCCTCCTTCAGGTCTCGGTTCGACTGATCCGCGGGTCGAGTCAAAATATCTCATTCTTTGACCATTCTAATCTCCCATTTACAGGCTTATCACACCCCCTGTGATACAGCTCCTAAATTCAGGACCCACCTCTCTTTTCATACATATCAGATTTTGAGCCCCACCTGCAGGTGCTAAGGAGTCACTCAAAGAGACTGGTCTAGCCTCTAACCCTAAAGCTGCTGAGTTTCCCACTCACACCTCCTGGGACCCAATCCTCTGCTGTTCCAAGTCCTAGAACAGTCTCTGGCTAGAAGGCCCTCACTTGCTAATGCTATCATTGCTTCTTGGTGGCACTGCTAGACTCTTGAGCCTCTCGAGTGGTCCTTTCATCCCCTGTAAAGAAGATGGCCATATCGTGTCCTGGACCTCAGGCTGCTCTTCAGCGCTTTGTCCAAGGGGCGCAGTGTGGGTCAGGAAGTCCAAAAGGAGAATGGCAGTGAGGACCGTGATGGCCCTCATGACTGTAAGTCACCTGGGAATTGGCACCGGACAGGAGAGAAAGAGGCTGAGTGTGGTAGAGAGGGAAGAGGTTCAGTCCTGCATTTATAGTTGTGTCAGTACATAAATGTGTCAATACCTGAGGGAAGAGTGGCTGCCCAAGGTCCTCCTGTCACCCTAGAGTCGCTTTGATTTTCCTCTAATCTGACTTCTCCCTCTACTTCCAATATGCGTCTATTTGTGTGGTGTCCATGTTTGCTTTTCACAGGTGATGATGCTTGTTAGGAACTTGAAGAGCTTCCCTGTTACTCATCTGTTTGAATATTTATGACTAAAAATATTGACGTGTATGCTGTAAAATGGTCTAGAAGCAGAAAATGGCTACAAAGGGGAATGGTCAAAGTGGCATTGGATTTTCCCCTTGCAACATTGGTTACTAGGTGACATTTTTTACATTTCTGAGGAAAAACAATGAATGGTGAATTCTATGCTGAGACACTAAGTCATATTTGCGGGAGCAAATGGTCCTTTTTTTGGGGGGGGGAACTTGGGAAATGTACAGTATGTGAATATTTTTTAAAAAGGAAATTGATAAGGAAATACTCCAATAAAATAAAGAAGATTCTAAGTAAGAAGACATAGGAATAGAAACATAGAGTTGAGAAAAGGCTCATTAAAACTGTTTATATTTTGTTTAGATTATTTTTTCATTAATAGTTGATAATAAGGTTGGACATTTTAAAATGTTTTTAAAATCATTAAACAAAGTAGAGTGAAATAAATCAATATATGAATTGACATTTGGAATTAGAAATCCCCAAAATTTCAACAAAAAATGGGAATTTGTTAATAAAGAAGAGAAAGTGAGGATTATGGATAATGAACTCAATATAAAGATACTCAGTTAACTATATGTTAAAAGGTGTCATGTGGACAAGTGGAAGTCTGTTCAACAAAGATAGAAAATAAATAAACAGGTGCAGTGGAAGAAAGAAAAGATAAGAAGGAAGGATAAAAGAAATCAATTCATTCTTCTTAACTAAGAAAGAAAATGTCAGAACTTAGAATATGCAAAAAAAATGCCTACAAGGTCATTCACCCAACCACCTGCATGTGCGATTCCCTTTCTTCTCATTCAGTTGGAAGTTCAATGAGGGCAGGGACCTTGTCCTTTGAGATCTTTGTGCCTTGTCTGTGTGAGTTGGGGAAGGTACTGCTCTACCCCTCAGTTTCTTTTTATTCTTATCTTCATCTTCATTTTGTTATGCAAGCATTTGCTAAGATGAACTTAGCAATAGGTTGGCTGAAATGGAAGGCAATACAGAACTTTATCAAATAAAGGACAGAGAGAGAGACACAAGAGAGGAGATAAAGATGGGAACAGGGGACCTACACAGCTTCTGGAACTGAGAGCCTTGGTCCTAGTTTCCACCCCATATTTATTGGAAACTACCGAGCAGCTGTTTGCTGTCAGAACTGCAACCTCATCTACAATATTAGGGAACAACTGCAACATCTACAAAGAATAACTGCAACATCAACAATAAGGAACAGGTCCTACAAAGTTCAAATACAATTTAAAATCTTTTTCCCACAAGCATTAAAAAATAAAAACAGTGTAAAGTGTTTAGAGAAGTACCTGACAATTCAAAATATATTCCTGTCATTGTTATTGTTTTTGTCCTCATCAGCATCACCTGCTGAACTATAAACACTAAGGTAGAGGTTAGCACTGAGGAAGAGGTACAGCCATGCCTGTACTATGCATTTGAACTCACAAATGAACAGCAATGACTGCAGTCCAATGCTTGCAATCTCAACTTTTGCTGACAAGTTGTGTGGTCCTCACCCTACCCTGTTGTCTATGGAAACCTAGTTGGTACTATTTCAATCCACTATGCCTTCCTCTTTCTCTTACACCATTCCTGAGCTCTGTGTACACAGCTACTATTGCTTCCCAAGGTGCATCTCTTTGCCTTTTTTGGAGCCTTCACAAGTAGACCTGAGGCGGGGTGGGAGAAGAACGTGCATAAAGGGAGTTTATTTCAGTTATGAAGGTACCCCATGCTTTCTGCCATGTGTGTCTTCACTCAGATTCCTCTTTTATAGGTGA
This sequence comes from Dasypus novemcinctus, assembly GCF_030445035.2. NCBI lineage: Eukaryota > Metazoa > Chordata > Mammalia > Cingulata > Dasypodidae > Dasypus > Dasypus novemcinctus. The sequence goes on along the minus strand of NC_080697.1, from coordinate 57,305,976 downwards.
AATTTTATCTCTGCCTTTCTTCATCCTTCCCTGGTCCCCAGTTTATTTGTGTGAGTCTAAAATCTCAAGTGAAAAATGGATGGCTTAACATTTTTAACTTCCAGGTTTTTAACAGGTAGAATCTACGATTCACACAAGCCAGAAGGTTCCTGTGAACCTGTGTGTTTGGGATCAGGATGCTCTCAGCTCACCTTTCAGCCTTAAACACAGCCCTGCCTCAGAAACTCCCTCTCCTGGGCTTCTTTCTGGGAGAAGTATTTCTAGGGCTGTCTAGAGGCATTTTGGAAAAGTGTTTAGTGTTTTAATGTGCTTAAGAGTAATAAGAAAGAATAAAATGCCTTTCTCTTTCAGCAGGATATCCATGGCCTACCATCCTAGATGTCAAACCTGTGGTCATTTAAAAGAAAGCCAGAGGTGCACACTTCTCTCCTCCACTTTGACCTATTTTTGCCTCTCCTAGTCCAGGGCCAGGAGAGAAGCAGCACAGCCACCCCCATCTGGAAATCTACTTACAGATGGCATGAATTTTCCTGACATGTGGCTTAGGAATTTGGGAAGAAAATAAACATGGCTGTGCTGAGAAGTATGGTGAAAGGGACATGGTAGGAAGGAGAGATTAGATGGGTACAGAAGGTGCTTTGGGAGAAGTGTGTATTCCAGGCTAGTCCAGGAAACAAGATGCTCAGCTGTGCCCCTTGTGATGCTTATGATCAAATGCTGGGAAAGAGAGTTTATGGGCCTTTAGCAAATATGACCAGCAGGTGTGTATGAGTTGCTGCTATTCCTAGTCCAGAGGAGCACTGGATATTTGAGCCATCCAGCCCCACAGGCTCCTTCACCCTCAGCAATGTGCATATCACACGTCCTTAGGGCAGATCCTTCTCAAGAGTTTATTCCTCTCTGATCCTGCTCTGCTCTGACCTGTATAAAGTTGGAGCTGGTATCTGCTCAGCTCTTGTCCCCCATTGAGGATGCTGATGTCCAGGTGGCCCACAGCCACGAGGACCCTCACTCTCTCCCCCATTCTCCCATGGCACTGAGGCCAGCTGAGCAACCAGGGAGAAAGTTGAGGTTCCCACCAGGAGTGACCGGGGTCAGAGGGCAGAGTGTGGCAGCTCCTCAGCTCTGGAGGCTTCTGGGGAGGCACCAGACCACATGTGGGGGTTTCGAGGCCCAGGTGTGCCATTTACAAGCCACAGCATCATAAGCAAGTGACCAGCCCCTCCAGCCTCTGCTCTTTCCTATAAGGTGAGACCCTTGGAACAGAGGCTCCGAGGAGCCCTTGAGGTGCTAAAGGTGCTGGCTCTGGGGTGTGCACGTGAGGCTCAGCAGCTGCAGTGCAGAGACTGAGGCAGGTCTAGGAGAGGATCTTGTGGGCACTGGGGTTGGCATTTAAGGCATCCGTGTCTGAGTGTGTGCTGGGTGGTATGTGCACACTCATCTGTGTGTGTTTATAAGTGTGTATGGATGGATGGGTGTTGGTAAGGTGGAAACCTTGGGCTGTCATGTTTGCAAGTACATGGGTCTCTGAGTGTGAATGGGTGTTATAAGAAACAGCCCAAACTTGAGAGAGACCCACATCCTGAGTGACCGGCCCACAGCCAGTTAAGTATCTTCTTCCTGCTCTAATAAGACCCATGGCTCAAGTTTCTTGGAGGCAGTGATTCCTTCCCTGGTCTGCTCCATGCCATGAACCTCCTGGTGGACCCTGCCCCCAAGGCCCACAGTGGGCCTGACATTGCTCTTTTTCCCAGGCCTTCAGGAGAGACCCTCCTGCCACTGCAGGCCCTGAAGGTGCAATGGCCTGAGCACCTGCCTCAGGAAGTCTCCCCTTCAGGCTCTGCTGCTCTGAGCTCTGCAAACTGAGAACAAAATCAGCACAAGTTTCCACCTGAAGGTGTGGAAATGGCAGTTGTACTTTGTGTCTTTCTCTCTCTAAATCAAGGTTTAGTCATGAGCTCAGTGTGTGTGGATCTTTTTAAAATTAATTTTTACATGACAAGGTAAGTTTATATTCCTCCAGTCATTAATAGAGTGAGGTCAATGCATAAACATCAAAGATATTGCTTGACCCCTGATGATGCTCACCTACAGCCCAGTGTTGGTGCAGGGGGCAGTGTCCTCCCTTATTCTGGGTGCAGCTACAAGACAGAGGGAGTAGGGTGAAGAACCCCTGTGGGAGCTTGAGGTCTTGTCTGAGCAAAAGGTAGTAGGAGATACCCTGTGATGTGCCTTTCTGATGCTAGGAGTTGTCAGTCTGAATTGAGGAACATCAGTGGTGATGACACTGAGGACACTTGAACACAGTGAAGGGTAAGAATTTTCCACTGCCCAGTCTCCTTCCCACACACTTACCTCACCCAGAGCTGGTCTCCCTCCCCATCACCACCAACATCATCATATGACTAATGCTTTTTAACAACCTCCTCTTTCCAGCACCTATTCCTGAGCGTCACTTAGTTAATCTCACAACCACCTGTTGAAGTCTATTACTTATCTTACAAATGAAGGAAATGGAGCACAGGATGGTCAAGGATTTTGCTTACAGTCTGCTTGCTTAGAGGTAGTCTTGGGTTTTCCTCTGTGGCCCTGTGATTCCAAAACCTGTGCAGCAGAGCCTTTGTGAGAGTGCCTCCACCCCTGGTGGAGCTGCAAGGAACATCCTTGCACGTGTCTTTCTGTGGATATATATTGTCATTATTTTGGAGAAATACCCAGGTTTGGAATCACTAAATATAAGATAGGTATCCATTTTAATTTAGTTAGATTCATTCACGCATCCAAGGGCTTTGATATATCTGAATTTGTAGGACATGCTGCAAATTGGAAACTTGTTGAAGATGATGTTGAATTCCCCAGGAGAATTTGTCTATCTGAAGTAGAGATAAAATCTCTTTTCTGACTGCTGTAATCCTTTAAGGTCTCTAACTCCTTTGTCAATGGTAGATGTAATCAGCCACAGATGCAATCAACTGAGGGATGTTTGAAGTCCATTTGTTAAATACTCACAATAACTCTAAAGGCAAAGCTTGGTTGACCAAACAACTGGCCACCATAACCCAGCCAAGTTGACTAATGAGATTAACCCTCTGCTGTCCAGGTCTGATGCAGTTGTTGGGCCACTCCACCAGCAGAGCAAGAGTTCCAGTTCTCTGCATCTCTCCTCCCCTGTACTTGATATTGTTAGTCTTTCGAGTTTAGCTGTTGTAGTGGCATCTCACTTTGGTTTTAACATTTGATGTTCCTTAATAATAGAGGGAAGCATCTTATTTATCATTATATCATAATATACCAGGATATATTTTATATTAATAGATATTTATATTAACATATCTGCTTTTGTGAATGTCCAAATGCTTTGCCTTTTTTCTACATTAAAACTCTAAGTCTATTTTGTTTGATTAGTTCATTATGTAATATATATTCTAGGTACAAATCCTTTGTCTGATACCTGTACTAAGAATACTCTCTCACATTCCATGTCTTGCTTTTTATTTTCAGGAGGTTAGATTTTAAATTTTGATGAAGTTTATGATTTTTTCTTTTATTATTTGTTGGAGATTTTGACCCAAAGGGTATTGGGAGTGAAAGAAAGAGAAAAGGGGAAAGGAATGAATGAGAGAGTTGGGATCAGGGTGACTACGAGCAATAACACCTCAGACAACTTTATTGTTTACAAGGGGCTCTCTATATATGCCAGTGTACATGACAACAAGCAGGAACATGTAGCCTACATGACAATAAGCAGGAACATGTACCCTATGTGTCATCAAACAGCATTACCCATAGTCTAAGGAATTTTAAAAAATCTTCTCTCAAGGTACAAAGTCCAAGTGTTCTATCCACTACAAAAGGTATGTGCTCATCTTTTCTTTCAGCCTTTAACAGCTTCATCCCATTTGACAGGAACTCTTAATAACCACATTCCTTAGGTTGCAAGTATAGCCATGGAGACAGCACCAGCATGGAGACAGCAGGTCTCTCTTTGTGAAGCCACTGTGCCTCAGTTTCCAACAAATATTGTTTTTTTATGTATTCCTAAGAAATATTTGGATTTCTGAGGTTGTGAAGATTTTTCTCCTGTGTATTTGAAACCATCTCAGTACCTTGAATAAAAGCCATGACTATTTTGCTGGTTAAAGCTTTTACACTTAGGACTATACTCCACCTCTGATATACTTTTTTTGTATGGTGGAGTAGAGGTTCATTTTCTGTCTATATCTTTTTTAGGTAGATATCCTGTTGACCCAGCAGTGTTTGATGCAAAGATTTTCTCATCCTAACTAGGGAAGTGTAGGTAGGGAAGAATTGTTACACTAAATAAAGTATTTCACCTGTGAATTCACTAGTCTCCAGGCAATCTCATATGACAGTGCCCTAAGGACAGCCTTACTGGCTTCCCTTGACCAGGTCAAGTCTCTGACCTTTCAACCACCTCCTCTTCTGTACATCTGCACTCAGTGGCCCTTGGAATTCACCATAACTTGCTGCTCCTTTGGAAAGGGCACTGTTCTCAGGAAACCACTTCACCAAGGCCCTGTAGTGTCCACTACTGTTCAGTAATTCCAGAGATATGTATGATTTTACTTATCTGAATTTTCTTGGTGCTACCTGAGAAAAAGTTCTTCCTTGTCCTGACATCCTAAATTGGAACTGTAATGATCTCCTATGTATTCTGAATGAAAACCAGGGCAATTTTGCTAGTTAGGGCCCATCTTTAACTAAGAGAAGTACCATCCCCAACAATGTTAGGACTGAGTCATAATTTCCCCTGAAGAAGAACTGAGGAAGAATTTGAGGGTAGTGAAATGACCACTGGAGAAGAGGGAATGGTTGTAATTTTGGGCCTAGACTGGTCAAGAGCAGAGAGCAATATCCCAGGTTGGAAGTGCTGATGGAGATTTATCAGATGATAGGATCAAACAGACTTGTATTGTGTTGTCTATTTTGTGGTGCTCTGTAATTCCCACCTATTATATAAAAGCTTTAGTTTAAAAAATCTATTACACATAACTGCTATGAGTTACTTGCTTTCTTTGGAAGGGGGAGGAAAGAATATAAGAGTAATGTGCTGAGTGAGTCAAAGAATGTTGGAAAGGAGCAGCTGTGGTGGAGGGCAAGGTAAAGAGTTACCCAGTAAAGCAGAAACTTAGAGAAAGATTAAATAGGAGAAATGTACTCTGCAGAGGACTCCTTGGAGGTATCTGGGCAACTAGTGTTTTAGTACTTCCTCTGTGTGATGTGGAAGAGGGAGTGGTTCAATTCTGATTATTAAAAAAAACATTGATCCCTTGTAATAAATGTCCACAATTTTACCTGATCCTTTATCTCTTTCTTTTGGAAAATATCTATGTTACTCAGTGTGGGAGGGAGGAGAGGGGCATATGGGAAGTCCTTACATTTTTTGGTTAATGTTTAAGTAATCTAAGTTTCTTTTTCAGAAAATAAAATTAAAAAGTACATTAAAAAAAAAAAGAATCAACACTGCTTATGTGTGAACTCGAGCTCTTTCATACACCTAATGTCCCTGGGCCTCCATTTCCAATTTCACAAAATAAGGATAATGCTAATAGTTGTTACATACTAATAGTATGTACCTCACAGGATTTGTTTGAGGAATAAGAGATAAGGACAGTGAAATTCTTAGCACAGCTCCTGCCACAGGGTGGAAGTCATGGAGGGCTAATTACCATTTTAAAGCAGCTTTCCATCCAGGTGGAATCTGAGCCTCCTCTTGACATAAAGGTGTAATGGACACAACCAATCCAATGTCCACATAGAAGAGGTGGCATTGGATTGGGAAAAGTGGACATAATGGACAAAGGGTATGGGGAAAGGCAGGAAGAGATGAGAGGTGGAGGCGTCTTCGGGACATGGAGCTGCCCTGGATGGTGCTTCAGAGGTAATCACCGGACATTGTAAATCCTCACAGGGCCTACATGATGGAATAGAGGAGAGTATGGGCCATGATGTGAACCAATGTATATGAGGTGCAGAGGTGCCCAAAGATGTACTTACCAAATCCAATGGATGTGTCATGATGATGGGAACGAGTGTTGTTGGGGGGGCGGAGAGGGGGGGTGGGGGGGGTGGGGTTGAATGGGACCTCACATATATATTTTTAATGTAATATTATTACAAAGTCAATAAAAAATAAAAAAATAAAAAAATAAAAAATAAAAAAAAATAAAGCAGCTTTCCAAGTGTTCTGTGGCACTTCTGTGTGTAGCACCCTGCTCAATGTCCCCTGGGTAGAAGGGCTGAGCTAGTTCCAAATACCCAAAAGCAGGACTCTCTGGAGGTGTGCAGTGCTGTGTCCTGTCTATAGGCCATGACTGACTGGGCTGATGCTGCTATTCTGTGTTAGGTCAATGGCCCATTACTTGCTGCTTTACTCCACAACATGCCCACAAGCAGTGGAGGGAAGACTTGAATTCAAGGTATTTATTGAAGCTAAGGGGGTTCAATAGAATTCTTATAACTTCAACAAATATTTACTATAATACCAGGGTTCTGAGTTGCACTAAGAAGAGTACAATAGAAAAAGAATGTACTGTCTCTGCTTCTGATTGCCAAAATACCTTAGCAAATAAATCATTCATCATGTCATGGCTTTATGGATAGATGAGTCTTTCTACAAGCATGAAAGTTTAAAATGTATTTGAAACATTTTTACATGCAAAGTGCTTTCCTGGTTTAGATTACAAATTTCATTTCAATTTCTTTCTATACAGATACTATTGCATCTTTTTCACATAGTGTGCAGTGAAGGAATAAGATGGGGGCATAGGGATACTATTGGGTTGGGCTTTGAAGGCTTGAAGGGGGCTGGGGTTGGGAGGATGGGTCAGATGGTCCAAGGAATTGGGTCGGTGGGGTAGGAGGGAGCAGGTTAACATGGGAGATTGTCGAGTATGTGGTTGAAACTATAATGTTGAGAAAACTCTTTAGAAAATATAAGGAAGAGTAACTGGTTTAAGGTGTTTGATGAGGGCATCTGACAGGGGGTGCACCTGGGTCAGACTTCTAGGGTGTTTGTAAGTGTTCATCATGTCATAGCATATTGTATCTGAGAGTGGAGACCCATACAATGAGCAGGAAGGTGTTGTTTGAGGAGTAAAAGATAATCCCCATCCCGGGGAGAACTGATATTCTGAAACAGAGGGGAGGGTGTCTCTTGAGAGCATGGGTGGCTTCAAATGGGGGAGGATGTACTAGTGTGTCAAGCCCTCAGCAGTGTTGCAAGTATCTATGAACCTTATCCTTCAAGCAGTGAAGCTTGTTTGTTACCATGGACCCTGAGAATAGGGAGAAAGAGGATAGAATAAATGGAAGAGGGGGTAACTTGGGGGCAATGGCAATGTTCTGCATGATCCTACAATGATAGATATAGGCCATGGTAAAGATCACCAAAAAATTTATAAAGGTGTATAGTCTAAGGTGTAAACCATAAGGTAAACCATAATGTAACCAAAGATTTTATTAGAGTGTACAGGGTACAATGTAAACCATAATGTATGATATAATGGAACCATGGTTGGTAGTTGTGTTTTAATATCTGTACATGAGATGAAGCAAATGTAAAATCTACATGTAAAAAGATCATTTTTGGGGAAGGAGGAAAGTGGTTTGATGTTGAGTGTAAGGGGGTTCTCGATATTCTATATGTGACATTATTGTGACCCTAAATTTTTTGATGACATAATTTTAAAAAATGGATGTAGACACAGAGAAAGAAATGGAAGAGATGGCCTTGGCACTGTACACACAGGGCAACACCTATTACAGTGATGAAAGTCAAAACATCAAAAACTTTTTCCTTATGATATTTTTCAATTTTTTAATATACCAATTTATTTTTTATTTTATTTTGGTTTTACTAAATTATTATATATTCTATTTCTAATCTTTGAACCTATCATTACCATTTCATTTTCCTACTATTTGAAGTGGAAATGCATGATAATTCAATTTTGAAGAAGTTTTGGGTCACAGAAGTGTTCAACTATGGCAGAGGAGAAGCACTGATGGGAGTGTCACTGATTTGGGATGCATTTGTGGGAGGGAGTTCTAAGGGCGTGCATATAGGATATATAAATATGTTCGATGTTCATTGGGCTTTGACATAGGGGGTGGGGTTTCACACGATAACTGAGAGTGCTGAGTTCCCATTCTGGGAAACACTGTCACACTCCCCAATCAAGCAGCAACAATCCCCCAAGTACAAGGGCAAAGACCAGTGAAGAAAGAAGGTCCAATGATGGGCTCTTGATACTGATGACTATGCTTATAAGCCTGTGTGCTTTATTATTGAACTATGCCTAGAGCAGCAGGGTGCCTGAGAGTTAACTCCTGAGAGCTTCCATGTTGCTCAAATGCAGCCACCCTCTAACCTAAACTCAGCATATAAATGCATTACCTTCCCCACAGTGTGGGACATGACTCCTGGGGATGAGCTTCCCAGGTGCCGAGGAATTATTACCAAGTACCAGCTGGTGAAGCAACTAGGAAAAGACCTTGAATAAAAGGGGGAAATGGTAAAGACAAGTGAGTTTATAAGGCTAAGAGACTTCAAAATGAGTTGGGATAGCATCAGAGGTGGTTGCACTTATGTACATCTCAGCAGGGTTTCAGACAAAGTCTAAGTAGATACAATGCCAGGTGGTGATATTCCTGAGGGATACAGAGACACCCAGGCCGTACAGTCATGACAGATGGCTCAGGAATTTAGGACCTTGCCAGTGGGCCCTACTTTGGTATTTGTTCTCCTGAGTATAATGGAGTGGGACTCAGATGTGACCTCTCTATGCTTGTCTCTTTTGTCACTTTTACTGAACCTGTAGTTGGAACTGGGGTTGGTGTATGCTCAGGAGACTTGAATCTTTGGACTGTCTGTTCCATCTGGGCCCTGAGCCTCAGCAGAGTTGCAACACCTACCCTCCGGTTAATTGGAGTAACCCAGGTCAGCTAATAGTGGGGTGAAGATAGTCAACCACCACACCAGAGAACCGAGAGTGCCTACTGCTATAAACAGGAAAATTCCAATCATCAGCCATGTGGGATCTAACTCCCCTCTTGATTTAGAGATCAAGTGGACATCACCATCACAGGGTCATAAGGATGGTGGACTAAAGTATGGATTAGAGTGGACTTACTGGTATTCTACTATAGAAACATTGTGACTCTAGTAATGGAAGACAGTTTATCATTGATGTGGAGACAGTGGCCATGGGAGCTGCTGAAGGCATAGAGAGGGAAATGGTGTGATATTGGGGCATCTTCACGACTTGGAGTTGTCCTCAGTGATATTGCATGACAGATGCAGGATACTATAAATCCTTCATAACCCACTGAATGGATTTGGAGAGAACATAAACTACAATGTAAACTATAATCCATGCTGTGTAGCAGTGATCCAAAATGTACTCATCAAATGCAATGAATGTACCACAGTAATGAAAGAAGTTGTTGATGTGGTAGGAGTGGGTTACATGGGGAGTGGGTATATGGGAACCTCTTATATTTTTTAATGAACTGTTTTGTGTGGTCCATGTAGCTTAAATATTAATAAAAATAAAATTTTAAATAAAAGTTGTTTTTTTTATTTTTTTCTCTCCCTACGCATCCCCCTGCCCCGTTGCTTTGGGCTCACTTTCTGCTTTCTGCAACCTTTTTCTGTGTATTCTATGACTGCTTTTCTTCTCTTTTAGTTGGCTCCGTAAACTGATTCTGGGACTTTCTGGAGTGGGAGAGAGGTACTCAATGTCTTGTGCCACCTCAGCTTCCTGGTCTGCTGCATCTCATATTGTCTCTACTCTGTGCCTCTCTTTGTTGTCTCATCTTGTTTTGCCAACACTCCACATGGACCAGCTCTCTGCCTGGTCCAGCTTGCCTTCACCAGGAGGCCCCAGGAATCGAAACCTATACCTCTTATATGGTAAATGGGAGACTAATTGCATAAGCCACATCCACTTTCCCGATTGCAACTTAATTCAATTTTTCCTGCACAACTAAAATATTCATTTCAAATATATATTATTGTTCTGCTGATATAGCGGCCATTTGTGCCTATAAAAATAGTCTCACGATATTTGCCTTTGGAGTTCTTATGTCTATTTTCCTTTTTTTTTTTCTTTTTCCTTCATCATGACCAGGCTTCTAGACTTCACTTTCCTCAGGTAGAAAGGCTAAAAATCTGCTTAAATCTGTTCCTTAAAATCTGATGTGAGATTAACGTGCAACTTGGAAAAATTATAAAGGTCCTTTATCAGTCCTGGGCAGACCCAGTGGGCCCTAAAGACTTCCCAGGATCTCCTCAGCTCTACACTCATGAGTTGTGCCACTCCAAGACATCTGCACCAGATTCCTTATGCAATACCCAGAGGTTCTGCTAAGCATGGTCACACTTCTTAATTCACTAAATCTTTCAGAATACTGAGGCAGAGGTCACCCAATTGTGCAGAGGTGGAGGCTAAAGTTGAGAGCTGATGTGACTGGCTTGAGGTCTCACAGCAAGTAGGAGGCTGGACGCTGGGCTCTGGCCATGTGTAGAAGATGCCTGTCCACGGAGGCTCTCAAAGGATACCTCATGAGCAAGATCTGAACTGAGAAAAAGTCCCAAAATAACTGATGGATTTCCAGAAGGTTCAGCCATAGTTTTGTCCCATCATGCCTGGCTTTTTCCCGGAACTATCTGAATTGTCTTCTCCAGTAGGGCTAGATAGCAAAGGGAAGGAGATAAGGCTGAAGACTATGATTTTCACAACAGTCTGTGGTGCATTACTTAATCCTATCATTGTCCATTTTGGGGATCTCTGCCTTTTTCTTTCTTTTCTTTACTTTTCTTAAGATTTAATGATTTTTTAATTTTTCACCCTTCCTCTCCTCCTTCCCTGCAGTTTTTGCTATCTGTATTGTCTTGTCCTTTCATTTTCTCTCCTCTAGGATTCATCAGAATTTGATCCTGCAGACCTCTGATGGGGAGAGAGGTTCCCTGTCATTTGCACCAACTCAGTTCGTGGTTTCCACTGTGTCACCTTGACTCTCCTCTTCTCTCTCGATGCACCATCATACTGCTGTGTGAACCACTTCTGTGGGCATTGGCTAACCATGCACACATGCTTTCTCTTCTTCTTTTTCACCAGTAGTCCCTAGGGATTGATCCTAAGTCCTCCAAATAGTAGGCACAAGCTCCATCACTTGAGTCATATCCGCTACCCTCTGCCTTTTTCTCGATATGCATTTTCTAACTTTTATGAAGACAGTTGGTATTGACCACTTTCTGATATATAAGGAGAAAATTCCTTTCCTCTGCTTGATTTTCAATCCTGGTTTGTTTGTGTGTGTATACATATGGGTGTTATTTTAAAGTTGTTATCCAAGTTGACTGCAGACAGAGGGGGCTCCAGGAATTCACCACCCTAGGTAAGGGGAGAGGGAGGGTCACAGCCTAAGACTGACTCAGCATCTGACCCAGAAATTTGGTCTGTTGTGTCTCAGGGGCTGTTCCGGGCCAGGTGGAGTTCCACCATTTTCTGCATTAGAACTGGCAAAGGGCTAAAGATATACAACCCTCCAAATCTCCTCCTCCACCAACAGGGATTGAGTGTTGAGGACTCAGAGGGGAGTGGAAATATTTCCAACCCCGGAAAAATGAGGGGGCTGCCAGAGAAGACTTGAGAACTGTCACTGAGAAAGGTTGAATCACAAGGCTATAAGCCTCCAGGCAGGAAGTTCTACCACATTGATCTTGTCTGTGTTGCAACAAATACACTCAGACCAGGCACTGAACAAAGAGCTGCCAAATAGTACCACTTGATGGTAGACAAAGAAGTGCATGTGAGAAAACTAAAAATAAATCACAGGTCTTTCCCAGCATCTATAGCTTCCCTCCCCAAGGCTGGTTTGCAAACATTTACTTGGTCATGAGCCTAGTTTTGAGCAATTAGCAGGGACAATTCTGACAATCCAGGTCAGGTCAAGAATCAAAGAGTGGTGGTAACACACAGCCTCCCACTACTATATCCCTAAAAAGTGAAAGCAATTGAGCATGTGAGTAAACTAATAATACATCCTAATCAGATGTCTATATATCAACAAACAACTATGAGTCATGTTAAGGAAATAGAGGGCATGGCCCAAGAAAAGGAATATATCAAAGGCCCCAGAAGAGACACAGGATTTGAGAGAACTAATGGCATGATAAACACAAATGTCCAAAATCAAATTAATGAGTTGAAAGGCAATATGACTAAAGAAATAAATGACAGAATAAGACATTGAATGAACAAAAGAATTTGAAATCATGAACATAAAATTAAAAGAGCTCCTGGGAATGAAAGACCCTATATGTGAGAATAAAAACACCTTTGAGGCATACAACAGCAGACTCAAGATGATAGAGGAAGGAATAAGTGATACCAACTGCAGAACAGCTAAAATTTAAGAAAGAAAAGAAGAGATAAAAGAATGGAAAAAAATTAAGCCAGGTCTCCGAGTGTTTAATTGCAACGTGAAACTCAAAAACATACATGTCATGGGATTTCCATTATTAGAAGAGAAGGAAAAGGGGACAGAAAGAGAATTTGAGGAAATAGTAGCTGAAAAATTCACAGCTCTCATGAAAGAGATGAACTTACGTGTCCAAGAAGTACCCCACACCCCAATCAGAATAAATTCAAATAGACCTACTCCAAGACACATGCTACTCAGAATGTGAGCTGTCTAAAGAAAATTCTCAGAGCAGCACAGGAGAACCAAACCATCATGTACAATGGATGTCCAGTGAAATTTCGTGCAGATTTCTCTTCACAAACTGTGGAGATGAGAAGACAGTGATCTAATGCTAAGATACTGAAAGAGAAACACTGCCAGCAGAGAATTCTTTATTCAGCAAAATTTTCCTTCAGGTATGAATGTGAACATAAAATATTTATAAACAATCAGAAACTCAGAGTTTGCAAGAATTAATCAAACTTTGCAGGAACTATTAGAGGAAATCTTAGAACTGGGAAAAAAAAAAAAAAGGCAGGCAAGTGAGACCTGGAGGACAGTATAGAAGAAACAATAGAGAAAAATAACCAAAAGAGGAAAAGACAGACAGAAATATGATACAACAAAAGAAAACAAAAGTATAAAATAGTGGAAGTAAATAATGCATTTACAGTAATTTCATTGAATGTGAATGGATTAAACTCCCCAATCAAAAGGTACAGGCTGAGAGAAAGGATTTTAAAAAAAATGAGCCATCCATAAGCTGCTTACAAAAAACTCACCTTAGACCCAGGGAAACAAACTGGCTTAAAATGAAAAGTTGGAAGAAGGTACTACATGCAAACAGTAATGATAAAAGTGCAGGGGTAGAAATACTATAGCGGACAAAACAGACTTTAAATGCAAAACATGTTGTAAGAGATACAGAAGGTCATTATTAATAAAAGACACAACACATGAGGAAGATATAGCAGTCATAAATACACCTAACTATACACCTAACAAGGGTGTCCCAAAGTACATGAGACAAATTCTGGCAAAACAGAAAGGAGAAGTATACATATCTACAATAATCGTTGGTGAAGTCAACACTCCACTCACATTATTAGATAGAACAATTAGACAGAAGATCAACAAGGAAACAGAGAACAGGACAAATATGAAAGATGATTTAGACCTAACAGAAATTAGAGAACACTGCATACAAACTCAGGAGGTTATACATTTTTCTCAAGGGCCCATGGATCTTTCTCCAGGGTAGACCACATGTTAGGGCACAATGCAGCTCTCAATGAATATAAAAAGTTTGAAAGTATACAAAGCACCTTCTCAGATCATAATGGAATAAAGCTGGAAATCAATAACAGACTGGAAAAAATAAATTCACAAAGGAGTAGAGGCTGAATAACACACTCGATTTTTTTTGCTTCATTACATTGTGGTCAGAGAAGATCTATGGTATATGGTATGCTTATATATACTTAATGTTATTGGGACATGTTTTGTGACCAAACATATGTTCTAATCTGGAGAAAGACTTTCTAAAGAAGAGGGTATTTTCTCCTGCTTTGGGGTGAAGTGTTCTATATATGTCTTTTAGTTCTAGATGATGCAATGTATCATTGAACTCTTCTATTTCCTTATTGATCTTCTAACTGTTGTATTCATTACCAAAAGTGGTATATTGAAGTATACTCCTATTAATGTAGAACAATCTATTTCTCCCTTCAAATCTGTCAAATTTGCTCCATATGTTTTGGAGTTCTGGCATTAGGTCCACATATATTTGTTGTTGATTTTTCAATATTTCATTTTTCTTTTTTTGTCTTTATTCTTTTTAATATTACATTCAACAAATATGAGGTCCCCATATACCCCCCATTTCCCTCATCCCTCTCCTCTCCCCATAACAACAATCTCCTCCATCATCATGAGACATTCATTGCATTTGGTGAATACATTTCTGAGCACCACTTCACCTCATGGTCAATGGTCCACATCATAGCCCACAGTCTCCCACGTTCCACCCAGTGGGCCATGGGAGAGCATACAATGTCTGGTAACTGTCCCTGCAGTACCACCCAGGACAACTCCAAGTCCTGAAAATGCCCACACATCTCATCTCTTCCTCCCACTCCCTACCCCCAGTGGCCACCATGGCCAATTTCTCCCCACCAATGCCACATTTTCTTCCATTACTAATCACAATAGTTGATGAATAGAATATCAGTAAGTCCACTCTAATAGATATTCTACTCCTCCATCCTGTGGACTTGGAATGGTTGTGTCCACTCCACAACTATATCAAGCAGGGCCTTAGATTCCACATGGATGCTGGATGCAATCCTCCTGCTTTGTTGTAGGCACTCTTTGCTCCCTGGTGTGGTGGTTGACCTTCTTTACCTCCATGTTAGCTGAGTGGGGTAAGTCCAATTAACCAGAGTGTAGGAGCTAAAGTCTGTTGAGGATCAGGGCCTGGCTATCACATGGTCAGTCCAGAGATTCAGGTCCCCTGGGTATAAACTAAACCCCAGGAACAACTACAGTTCCAGTAAAAGTAACAGGAAAGGCTTGTGAACAAAGATCACAACTGAGTCCAGCTCCATCACACAGAAACACACACTCCAAAGTAGGGCCAACTGACGTGGCAGTGAACTCCATCTGCCATGACCATACAGCCTGTGAATCTCTGTATCACTCAGAAGAACCAATAGCTGGGGTTGTATCTACTTTATCTGTCTCTGGGACTCTGCTGAGGTGTGCATAAGGGCAACCCCTCTGATAACCTCCCAGCTCTTTTTGAAGACTCATAGCCATATAAACTCAATTTGTCCTTTCCATTTCCCCCTTTTATTCTGGTCTAAAAGCATTTTTAACTCCTGGTATTATATGTATATTGAAATATTCTTCTGGTCCAAGTTGACCCTTTTATTCAAGGTCATTTCCTAGTTAAATCATCAGCTGGTACTTGGTAGTAATCCCTCAGTGCCAGGGAGGCTCATCCCTGAGAGTCATGTCCCATGCTGGGGGGAAAGCAACGCATTTACATGTTGAGTTTGGCTTCAAGTTTGGCCACATTTGAGCAAAACTGAGGCTCTCAGGAGGTAACTCTTAGGGACCCTGCAGCTCTAGGACTTGTTCTTATTTTGGGTGCACCGGCTCACAAGCATAGTCATTAGTATCAAGGGCTCATTGTTAGACCTTCCTTCTTTTCTGGTCTTTGCCATTGCACTCGGGGGACTGCTGCTGTTCCTTTAGGGACTGTGATAGAGCTCTCCTGGTGATGAACTCAGCACTCCCTCGGTTGTTGTTTTTAATTGTATCCACTATGAAAATATCCAAACATTTTTATGTACCCTGGATATATGCCCTGGAGAACTCCCTGTCAACCATGTGTTCCCTGTCAATAACATCCCACACCAATATTCCTCCCCTGACATTGTTGAACCTCTCTGTGATACAATACTTCTTCAAAATTGAAGCCCAATATAATGCCAGGTTCCATTAATAGTAAAATGGAATATAGTGCTGAGTTTAAAGGTTAGATATAGAATACGTATTAATTTAGAAAAATCAAGGTAAAAATAAATTGGGGTATCAAAAAATTTAAAAATGCAAAAGCTTTATTTTTGATGTTTTGCCTTCCATCACTGCAATAAGTGTTGCCCTGTAAGCAAATTGGCAAGGCAAATACTTCCGTCTTTTCCTCAGTGTCTAAGTCCTATCTTTTTTTTTTCTAATTATTAAGCCTATCTTCACAAAAGTTTTAGATCACAGTAATTCATATATACAATATACAGTATTCCCACATATCCAACATAAACCCTTTTCCCTTCCATAGCAATAATCTTTTTACATATTCATACTATATTTACTGAAACTGATGTACAGATATTGAGACAATAGCTTTCAAATAAGGTAACATTTGTGTTTACATTGTGGTTTATGTTTTAGACTATATAATTTTTTAAATTTTTAGTTATCTTATGGTTTACATTATGATTTACATTTTAGCCTATCATCCCCTGTTTTGGTGTAATTTAACATGTCGTATATCCATCCTTGTGTACCCTTGTGGAACACTTCTATTGCCTACACAGTTACATTGGTTCCATCTATTCAATATCTCTTTCCCCCTCCCCTTAGGGCCCACAGTGACAGTCAATCTTCATTGCTTGAAGGGCCATGTTCAGAGATACTTGCAACAGTGTTGAGGGCTTGACATGCCCAACTGCCCTAATGCCCTGGGAGCCAACATTTCTCTTGAGAGATACAATTCCCTCTATTTGAGAGCATCAGTCCTCCCCAGGATGTGGGTATACCTTCACTCTCATTATATGGGTCTCTATCCAATGATATAACCCACTATGGCAAAACCAGCATTCACATATTCCCTAGGAGCCTGTCCTGCATCAGATTATCCCCTTTAAGCATCTTAAACAAGTAAAATTCCTTATTATATTTTTGAAAAAGTTTTCTTAGCATTATACTCTCAACCAAATTCCTGACAATCTCCTATGTTCATTTCCCCACACTCCCCCCAATGTCTTGTGCAATATTACCCATTCTCCCATCCCTAGTCACCCTCAAGACTGCAAAGCCTCACCCAAAGGTAACCCTATTCCCCCATTTTATCCCTTCCTTGTATGAGGGATGAAACGGGGTCCCTGTTATGGGATGAGCGGGGTCCCTGTTGCGGGACAAGTGGGGTCCCATTGTGGGACGAGCGGGGTCCCTGTTAAGGGATGAGTGGGGTCCCGTTGTGGGATGAGAGGGGTCCCTGGCATGGGGAAGAAAGCCTCGTACAGCCGCTGAGGCTTCCCTCAGGGGCTCAGAAGGCGTGGAGGGCGCACGACCCAGGAAGAAGTCACGGAGACAGGCTGATGGCACAAGTCTGGTTTATTGCAGAAGGGGATGCAGATTTATAGGATTGGGGAGTGGTGTGGCGGGTTCTGATTGGCTAGGGCAAATGCTGTTTCCATATAAGGCAATGTTCTGGCATTGGGCTAGTGATTGGCCAGTAGAGTATGTGCTAACTCTTGATAGGCTGAAGCTGTTGCTGGGCAAACAGCATACTAAGAGATTAGGTTTAAGGGAGGGGGGAGGGGAAGTGAGAGCTGGGCTAGGCGGGAGATAGGAAGGGGGAGGGCGGTGCCGGCTAGCCGTTAGCAGCAAAGGCCTAGTCAGGCGTGGTCACCTTGTCTAGGCCCAGTGGGCAGAGGCGATGTCACCTCTTGCTGCACTGTTTGCCACTGAGGCAAGCCGGGTGCCCCTCCTCCCACACTTGTACAAATACTTACCTCCAGCTTATCATAGATTTCACCCATGTAGGTTTCAGCTTAGCTCCTTCCTCTACCCCCCAATTTCCTTTAAGCCTATCATTGAGTCTCTAGCTCTCTGAGGCAGCTTGGTTTACTTATTTCATATCATTGAGGTCATGTAGAATTTGTCCTTCAATGCCTGGGTTGCTTAACTCAACATAAATTTCTCAAGATTCATCCATGTTATCACATGTGTTTGTAGTATATTTGTTCTTAAAGCTGAGTAGAATTCAACTGCATGTATATACCACATTTTATTTATCCACTCATTTGTTGATGGGCATTTGGATTGATTCCAACTTTTGGCAATAGTGAAAAATGCTGCTATGAACATTGGTGTGCATATATCCGTTTGTGTCCTTGTTTTCATATCTACCGGGTATATATGCAGCAGTGGAATTGCTGGGTCATATGGCAAATCTATGGTTAGTTTTTTGAGAAACTGCCAACCTCTCCTCCAGAATGGTTGGATCCTTCTGCATTCCCACCAGCAGTGGATGAGTGTTCTCATTCCTCCACATCCTCTCCAGCATTTGTAGTCTTCTGTTTTTTTCGTAGCTGCCAATCTTATGGGAGCAAGATGATATCTCATTGTAGTTTTGAATTGCATTTCCCTGATAGCTAGAGATTTGGAGCCTTTTTTCATGTGCTTTTTATCCACTTGTATTTCTTCTTTGGAGAAGAGTCTGTTTAAATCTTTTTCCCATTTTTTAAATGGGTTGCTTATCTTTTTATTTTCAAGATATAGGAGTTCTTTATATATGCAGGTTATAAGTCTCCTGTCTGATATATGGTTACCAAATATTTTCTCCCATGGTGTATGCTCTGTTTACACTTTCTTGACAAACTCTTTGAGGTGTAGAAGGCTTTAATTTATCTATTTGATCTTTTGCTGCTCATGCTTTTGGTGTGAAGTTTATGAAGCCATTTCCTATTATAAGTTCTTGTATATGCTTCCCTACACTGCTTTCCAAAGTCTTTATGGTCTTGGCTCTTATATTTAGATCTTTGATGCATCTTGATTTGGTTTTTGTATAAGGTGTGAGATGTTAATCCTCTTTCATTCTTGTACATATGGGTATCCTGTTCTCCAGGCATCATTTGTTGAATAGGCCATTCTCTCCCAGTTGACAGGGTTTGGTGGCTTTATCAAATATTATATGACTATATATTTGAGGATCTATATTAGAACTCTTAATTCAGTTCCATTGTTCTGTGTGTCTCTCTTTGTGCCAATACTGTACTGTTTTCACTACTGTAGCTTTGTAGTATGTTTTGAAGTCAGGTAGTGTGTTTCCTCCAATTTCGTTTTTCTTTTTTAGTATGTCTTTGGCTATTTGGGACCTCTTTCCTTTCCAAATAAATTTCATAGTTAGTTTTTTTAGTTCCTTAAAGAACGCTGTGTTGATTTTTATTGGGATTGCATTGAATGTGTAGGTCAGTTTTGGTAGGATAGACATCTTAATAATATTTAGTCTTCCTATCCATGAACAGGTAAGATCCTCTCATTTATTTTGCTCTTCTTTGATTTCCTTGAACAGTTTTGTGTAGTTCGCTGTGTATAAGTTTATTACATCATTAGTTAAATTTATTCTGAGGTATTTGATTTTTTTTTTTTTACTATTGTAACTGGTATTTGTTTCTTGATTTCCTCCTGATCTTGCTCATTATTGGTGTACAGAAGTGCTGCTGATTTTTGCACTTTGATCTTATAACCTGTGAGTTTACTAAACTCATTTACCAGTTCTAGAAGCTTTGTTGTAGACCTCTCAGGGTTTTCTATGTATAGGATCATGCCATCTGCAAATAATGAAATTTTGACTTCTTCCTTTCCAATTCGAATGCCTTTTATATCTGGTTCTTGCCTCAGTGCTCGAGCAAGTAATTCTAAGACAATGTTAAATAGAAGGGGTGCCAGTGGGCATCCTTGTCTTCTTCCTGATCTACAGGGAAGGATTTTTCTATTTCACCATTATAAACGATGTTGGCTGTGGGTTTTTCATATATACTCTTTATCATGTTCAAAAAATTTCCTTGTATTCCAATCTTTTGGAGTATTTTTATAAAGAAAGGGTGCTATATTTTGTCAAATGCTTTTTCTGCATCTATAGATATAATCATGTGATTTTTTTCCCCCTCAATCTGTTTATATGGTGTATTACATTGATTGATTTTTTTCTGCTGAACTATCCTTGCATACCTGGAATGAATCCCACTTGGTCATGGTGTATAATTCATTTAATGTGCTGTTGAATACCATTGACAAGTATTTTGTTGAGGATTTTTGTGTCTAGGTTCATTAGAGAAATTGGTCTGTAATTTTCCTTTCTTGTGGTGTCTTTGTTTGGCTTTGGTACTAGGGTAATGTTGGCATCATAGAAGGAGTTCGGTAATGTTCCTTCTGTTTTGATTTTTTGGAAGAGTTTCAGCAGGATTGGTGTTAGTTCTTTCCGGAATGTTTTGTAGAATTCATCTTTGAAGCCATCTGGCCCTGGGCTCTTCTTAATTGGGATGTTTTTAATGACTGATTCTATCTCTTTACTTGTGATTGGTTTGTTGAGATCGTCAATTTCTTCTTTCATCAATATAGGATGTTTATGTGTTTCTAGAAATTTGTCCATTTCCTCTGAATTGTCATTTTTGTTGGAATATATTTTTTCAAAGTGCCCTCTTATGATAGTCTTTATTTCTGTGGGGTCAGTGGTGACATCTCCTTTCTCATTTCTTATTTTGTGTATTTACATCTTCTCTCTTTTTTTCTTTGTTAGTCTTGCTAAGGGTTTGTTAATTTTATTGATCTTCTCAAAGAACCAGCTCTTGGTCTTGTTTATCTTTTCAAGTGCTTTCTTATTGTCTATTTCATTTAGTTCTGCTCTTATCTTTGTTATTTCTTTCTTTTTTCTTCCTGTGGGATTACTTTGTTGTTTTTTTTACTAATTCCTCCAAATGTGCAATTAGTTCTTCAATTTTTGCTTTCTTCTTTTTTGTTGTATGAATTTATGGCTATAAATTTCCCTCTCAGTACTGCTTTTGATGCATCCCATAAGTTTTAGTATGTTGTGTTTGTTATCATTTTCATTAGTTTCAAGGTAATTATTTCTTTTGAGATTTCCTCTTTGACCCACAGTTTTTCTAAGAGTGTGCTGTTTAATTTCCATATCTTGGTGTGAAATCCAGGCCTCTGATCCTTGCAGATTTCCAGCTTCACTCCAATGTGGTCAGAGATATTATTTTGTATGATTTCAATCTTTCTGAATTCATTAAGCCTTTTTTTGTGGCCTAGCATATGGTCTATCTTGGAGAATGATCTATGTGCACTTGAGAAAAATGTATAGCCTACTGTATTCAGGTGTAATGATCTGTATATGTCTATTAGATCCAGCTCCTCTAATATACTGTTCAAAGTTTTTGTTTCTTTAGAGATTCTCTTTTGGGATGTTCCATCCAAAGTTGATCGTGGTGTATTAAAATCTCCCACTATAATTGTAGAGGCATCTATTCTTTCACTTAGTTTTTCCAGTGATTGCCTCACATATTTGGAGGCACCCTTGTTAGGAGCATAAATATTAATGATTGTTCATTCTTCTTGAAAGATTGTCCCTTTCACTAAAATGTAGTATCCTTCTTTGTCTCTCACAATTGTTTTGCATTTAAAGTCTATTTTGTCTGATATTAATATAGCTACTCCTGCCTTTTTCTGGTTATTGTTTGCTTGTAAGATTGTTTTCCAACCATTCACTTTCAATTTCCATGAACCCCTGGGTCTAAGACATGTTTCTTGTAGATAGCATATAGATGGGTCATATTTCCTTGTCCATTCTCCCAGTCTGAATCTTTTGATAGATGAGTTTAATCCATTAACATTCAGTGTTATTACTTTCAAGGAATTATTTATGCTAGTCATATTTTCATTGGATTTGTGTTTGTTGTATTTTGCTTCTTTTTTCCTACTCTTTTTTTTTTTTTTTTTGCTTTTACGCTCTCCTCCAACTCTGCCTCTCCTGTTTATTCCTTTCTTCCTGCAGAACTCCCTTTGGTATTTCTTGAAGGGGAGGTTTCTTGTTGGCATATTCTTTCAATTTCTGTTTATCTGTGAATATTTTGAACTCTCTATCATTTTTGTATGCTAGTTTAGCTGGGCAGAGTATTCTTGGTTGGAAATTTTTTCTTTTAGTACCTTGACTATGTCATACCACTGCCTTCTTGCCTCCATGGTTTCAGATGAGAAATCAGCACTTCATCTTATGGAGCCTCCCTTGTAGGTGATAGCTTTCTTTTCTCTTGCTGCTTTTAGAATTTTCTCTTTGTCTTGAGCATTGGATAATTTGACAAGTGTATGTCTTGGGGTGGGCCTGTTGGGATTTATGATGTTTGGGGTGCGTTGTGCTTCCTGGACATGTACTTCCAAATCTCTCAGTAGATTTGGGAAGTTTTCAGCCATTATTTCCTGCAACACCCCTTCTGTCCCCTTTCCCTTCTCTTCTCCTTCTGGGATGCCTATAATATGTATGTTTGTGCATTTTCCATTATCATTCATGTCCCTAATTCCTAGCTGGATTTTTCCTATCTTTTTTTTGATGAGTTCTACTATGTGTTTGATTTCAGATGTACTATCTTCCACAGCGCTAATTCTCTCCTCTGCCTCTTCTAATCTGCTGCTATTTCCTGAGAGTGTATTTTTGATTTCTTGAACTGTGGTGTTCATCACCATCATATCTGTTATCTTTTTGTGTATGTCTACAATTTCCTCTCCAAGTGTTTTCTTCATATTGTTAATCTCTTCCTTTACTTAATTAAATTGGTCTCTAAAATATGTTTTGAGATCTTTAATTACTTGTCTGATGTTCTGCTCCTGTTCCTGGTTTTTAGTTTTTTCATTGGATTCGGCCATGTTTTCCTGATTATTGGTTTGGTTTGTAGTTTTCTGTTGCTGTCTGGTCATCATTTTATCTTGACAGGTTTAATCAGTTCCTTAGCTTCTTTGTCTAGTCTTGGGGATTAAATAGTTGTTGTTCTTGCTTAAGTGTTATGTCTTCTCTTTGTCACATTGTTCTTCTTACTCTATATTCTTGTTGCTGGCTAAGTTCACTTTGGAGAAAAATATTAGGGTTAGGGAAAGCAAAATGAGTAAGGAAAGAAAATGTGTAAAGTATTATTGGTACTAAATGTTAACAGAGCAACAATGTGAGATCTGGGGGAATGGATATTAGACTCATGTAAGTTGTGTACTTCTAGCAGTAAGTAGAGTACCTATAATGAGATAGTCAACTGAGTATAGGGGGGAATATAGTATGAATTTAAAAGCCAGTGTTTTCATGAGAGAGGGAAAGAGAAAAAAAAGACAATAGTATCAAGAGTGGATAAAAGACAGTAAACAGAACAAAGATATTAGAAATTAAATATTAGACAATTTGGGGGCCAAAGAAGGGGAGGTGGAAAATAAGAGAGATAGTAGATGATGGAGGATAGCAAGATGTCAGGGAAGGGGGGTAGTGTAGGTGGCCAAAATCAATTCACACAGAAAAGAAGGAATGGAGGATGAGGAAACACAGCAAATGTGAAGCGCTCCTTGCCGTACCAATTATATAAATAAAATAAAATAAGAAGAAAAAGAAAGAAAATAAAAAAGAGAAGAAAAATGGGGGTGGGCAAAGAAAAGGGAGGGAAATAAGCAAGAAAAAGAAATGGAGAAAAAAAACCTAAACAAATGAAAAAGTACCTTGGGGGATAAAATGGGAGAAAATACCAGGAGATAATGCAATATTAGAAACTAAGACAAAAAGAAAAAAAAATACACAAACGCTGAGGGCTAGGATAATCAAGTACCTCAGATGGACCTCAGGGCATAGTGGACTCAGGGATGGGAATTCTGTGATGTTGCAGCCTCAAGGTGTGTGAGTCTCTGAAACATGGACCACCAGGGTTTAGGAGACAGAGACCTGGGAACTACACATCTGGTTAACAGGGGATGTGTGAGCACCACAGTGCAACACAGCCTTCAGGGATCCCTGCAGCTGGGCACCAGCCCTAGGGGGAGGAGTCCTGCCTGCAAACTCTGACCTCCATGTCAGAAATGCAAAATTCCACCTCTCATAAGAATCTTTTCTCTCACTGTCTCACCAAATTGACCTGCTGATACCTCCTGCCCTGCAAGCCCCTGAAACAGCCTGCTGGGGGCGCTTCTACACTATAAAGTGTTCAGGGACCACTGGGGATTGGCCACCAGCCCTAGGTGGAAGGATTCCTCCTAGAACTTCTGACTTCCATGTCAGAAACCAAAAGTTCCACCTCTTGCAAGAATCTCCCCCGTCACTGTCTCACCAAATCGACTTCCAGACACCTCCAGCCTGCAAGCCCCCAAAACAGCCTGCTGGCAGTGCTGCTGTACTACAAAGAGTTCAGGGACCACTGCAGATGGGCCACCAGCCCTAGGTGGAAGTATTCTTCTGAGAACTTCTGACCTCTGTGTCAGAAACTGAAAGTTCCACCTCTTGCAAGAATCTCCTCTGTCATTGTCTTACCAAATCGACTTCCAGACACCTCTTGCCCTGCAAGCCCCTGAAACAGCTGCTCAGGGCTTGGGAACACCCCAGCACTGCAAAGCCTCCAGAAATCATCACCGCTGGGCCACCAGCCCCAGGGGGAAGCATCCCACACACAACCACAATCTCTGTAAAAGAGACACAAAATTCTACCTCTTATAAGAATCTCCTCTGTCACCATTCCACTAAGTCAACATCCAGACACCTCCTGCCGTGCAAACTCCTGAAACAGCCTGGTCTAGCAGGCCACAGGGAGGACCACACAACTGGACAGCAAAAGCTGATGTTATGGGCATTGGACAGCTGTCGTTGCTGTCCATTAGTCACTTCAAATTCCTATTCCAGGCATGGCTGTACCTCTTCCTTGGTGCCAACCATTACCTAAGTGGAATTTTCAGTCCAATGAGGAGAAAGGGAATTGGCAAGCAGGTGGTGGGGTGAATAGCCTTCCTGGCATTTTATTTACCTTTTCCATTATAATTCCTGACTTTTTATTTATTAGTTAAGCAGAATAAGTTGATTCTCTTTTCCTTCCTTCTTATCATTCCTTCCTTCCACTGCAGTTGTTTATTTATTATGTATCCTAGTTAGGCAGACTTCATGGGTCAACATGACACCTTATAACATATATTTAATTGAATATCTTCATATTGAGCTCATAATTATCCATAATCTCCACTTTACCTTATTTCTTGATAAATTCCCATGGTTTGTTGAACTTGTAGGGAATACTAATTCCAAATGTCAATTCATACATTGTTTTATTTCACTCTACTTTGTTTAATAGCATTTTTTAACAACAGTATTAAAATGTCCAACCTTATTTTCAACCATTAAAGGAAAATTAATCTAAAAAAAAATATTAGCAATTTTAATGAGTCTTTTTTCAACTCTGTTTATATTCCTGTGTCTTCTACCTACTTGGATTCTACTTTATTTTATTGCAGTATATCCTTGAGCAATTTCCTGTTCAAAAATATTCATGTACTATACATTTCCTGTGTTGGGAAAATCCAAAAAGAAAAAGACCATTTGCTCCCATAATTATAATTATATATTGTCTCAGCATAGAATTCTCCATTCGAGTTTTTTTTTCCTCAGAAATGTTACAAATGCCACCTAGTAACCAATGTTGCAAGGGCAAAGTCCAATGCCAGTTTGATCATTGCCTCTTTTTTTTTTTAGGTGTTAATAATTTGAAAGATTTTCTTTATTTTATTTTATTTTATTTTTTTATTATTATTTTTTAAAATATTACATTCAAAAAATTAGAGGTCCCATTCAACCCCACTGCCCCCACCCCCCACTCCCCCCACAGCAACACTCTCTCCCATCATCATGACACATCCATTGCACCTGGTAATTACATCTCTGAGCATCACTGCATCCCATAGTCAATGGTCCACATCATAGACCACACTCTCCCACGTTCCATCCAGTGGGCCCTGGGGGGATCTACAATGTCCCCTAATTGACCGTGAAGCACCACCCAGGACAACTCCACGTCCCGAAAACGCCTCCACATCTCATCTCTTCCTCCCATTCCCCGCACCCAGCAGCCACCATGGCCACCCTTCCCACGCCCATGCCACATTTTCTCTGTGGACATTGGATTGGTTGTGTCCATTGCACATCTATGTCAAGTGGGGGCTTGGATTCC
This sequence comes from Dasypus novemcinctus, assembly GCF_030445035.2. Taxonomy (NCBI): domain Eukaryota; kingdom Metazoa; phylum Chordata; class Mammalia; order Cingulata; family Dasypodidae; genus Dasypus; species Dasypus novemcinctus. The sequence goes on along the minus strand of NC_080697.1, from coordinate 57,279,961 downwards.
ATATGGATACTGGATGCACTCCTCCTGTTTTCAGTTGTAGACACTCTAGGCTCCATGGTGTGGTGGTTGACCTTCTTCAACTCCATGTTAGTTGAGTGGGGTAAGTCCAATAAATCAGAGTGTAGGAGCTGAAGTCTGTTGAGGCTCTGTGCCCGGGCATCATATTGTCAGTCCAGAGATTCAAATCCCCTAAATATATCTCAAACCCCAGCACCAACTACAATTCCAGTAAAGTAGCATGCAAGTCTTGTGAAAAGAGATCCCCTCTGAGTCCAGTTCCATCACACAGAAACACCAGCTCCAAAGAAGGGCCATCTGACATGGCCATGAACCCCATCTGCCATGACCATAGAACTCGTGGGTCCCTTTATCCCTCATAAGAACCAATACCTGGGGTTGTAGCTACTTTATCTGATCATTGCCTCTTTATAGCAATTTTTCTCTTTTTATAGACCATTTTATACCATATATACACAAATATTTTTACTTATAAATATTTGAACAGACAAGTAGCAGGAAGGCTTATCAATTTCCTAACAAGCATCACCTGTGAAAAACAAACATGGACACCAAGCAAATAGAAGCATATTGTAAGTATGAAGAGAAGCAGATCACAGCAACTGTTGACTGGGTGATAGGAGGACGTTGGGCTGGTCACTCCTCCTTCAGGTACTGACACATTTAGGTACTGATACAGCTATAAATGCAGTACTGAACCACTTTCCTCTCCACCACACTCAGCCTCCTGTTCTCCTGTCCAGGGCTGATCCCCACATGACTCTCAGCCATGAGGACCCTCACTATCCTCTCTGCCATTCTCCTGTTGGCCTTCTTGACCCCTGCTGAGCCCCTCAGAGAAAGCACTGAGGAGCTTCCAGCCCAGAAGGAGCCTGAGGCCCAGGACCAAGATATGGCCATCTCCTTTCTGGGGGATGAAAGGGCCACTTGAGATGCTGCAGGGGAGAGCCCAGAGGTGCCACCATGAAGCCATGATAACATTAAGATGTATAGGCCTTCAAGCTAGAGACTCTTCTAGGGTTCTTGGAACACCAGAGCATTGGGTTTCAGGAGATGTGAATGGGAGACTCAGCAGCTTCAGGGTCAGAGGCTAAACCAGCCTCTTTGTGTTGCTCTGTAGCACCTGCAGGCTGGCTCAAAAGCTGGTGTGTGTGGATGGGTTAGAATAAGAGGTGAGTAATCCTGAATATGGAAGCTGTACCACAGGGGGAGTGATAAACCTGTAAATGATTGATGATCCTTCATGAGCAAATCAGAGTAAGTTTCCTTTTGTCTATGACAAATATGAATTTCCTCCATCCTTTTATGGTTGGTGTATATTGGTTGATAGTGGCAGACACATCACTTCCTAGAGCATCCCTCGTGGTCTGCTCTGCCTCACCTCCTTCCCTCCTTTCCCACTGTGCCTGACACCCTTCTTCCCTTCACAAGCCCTCTATAGTAACTCACCTGCTATTGCAGAACTGGGTTTTGCAAGATCTGGGAGTGACACATGGGGACCTGTATTCTCAATGGCATCCGATACAGTTTTTCCTGCCCCTGAGCTGTTTCAACTGAGATGCAAGGCAGTGCAAAATCCAATCTGAAGATCTTGAAAAGAGAGATTTTACTCTGTATACTTTGTGCTTTTCCTTACTTCTCTATCCAAAGAAAGTTAAAGCATTAGCCTCAGTGTTTGGCCTTCGCTTAGTTGTTCATTTGAGTTGGCATATGGCTTATCTGTGCTGTCCAAATTTATTGTGAATTCTGTCCTGAATGGTTTACATTAAGAGGAACCTGCCTTTGCATCCCAGTGATCCATAATTTGAGCATCAGAAATCAATTAAATTCAAAAAGAACAAAAAGAAAATAATGGGTTCATCAGTCAGTTTGAATCTACAGAATTCTACATGTTCATAATGCTATTCTAAAGAGGGACATCACTATAAAATTTACAAAAAGGTTGTTGTTGGTTCAAAGGAAAGGTAGATACAATAGACTGCTAATTTTCATTAATTTTAACTACTGGGATGTCATTGATACATATGGATATTTTTATTAATTTAAGCAAATATGTTCAATAAGTATTTTTTCAGTCTGTGTAAATGGCATAGAGTAAACTAAAGCTTAAGTGAATCACAGGCAAAGAAAAATGAGAGGGGTTCTAAGTAGGAATGGCTGACCAGCCTAATGGATTCAATTACTAAGCAGAGAGGAGAGCCCAGAAGCTGCTCATGTGGTGATACCCAATAACTAGTGATCACAATTTAGATCATGCTCATGAAACAACCTTGGAAAGCCTCAATGGACAGGGACCTTCTACACATGACCACAGTCCATTGTCCAGCCTTCTATTTGCTGGGAGACCTCAAGGAAACATGTAGCTCCCAACTTTAGCCACTACCTCTTCACAATGGGGTGACTTCTGCCTCGGTGCTCTGAATGATTAAGTGAAGAGAGAGGTATGCCCATGCTGTGCAGAGCCTCTGGGTATTACTTGGGAAATTTGGTGCAGATGGCTAAGAGCAGCACAACTGCCTGAGCATGGCGCTGAGGAGCTCCTGGGAATTTCTAAGGGCCCATGTGGTCTACCCAGGCCTGATAAAATCCCTTTGTAATTTTTCCAAGTTGCATGTTAATTTTCTCACATTAGATTTTAAGTAACAGATTTAAGCAGAAATTAAGCCATTCTACCTGAGACAAGTGAGGTCTAGAAGCCTGGTCATGATGAAGGAAATAGAAAAAAATGCAGAACAGACATAGGAACTCAGAATGGAAAATATTGTGAGACTATTTTTTCTAGGGACAAATGACCTATGTATTAGCAGGATAATATATAATTAAAAAGAATGTTTTAATTGTATAGGAAAAAGTTGAATTAAAAAGCAAAGGGAGAAGTGGATGTGGCTTATGCAATTGGACTCCCATCTATAAAATAGCAGGTCCAGGTTTTGATTCCTGGGGCCTCCTGGTGAAGTCAAGTGGCCCACATGGAGATTTGGTCAATACGGAGAGCTGGCTCAGCAAGATGAGTCAACAGAAAGAGACAGAGAATAGACAATAAAAGACACAGCTGATCAGGATGTTGAGGTTTTGCAAGGGATTGAGCACCTCTTTCCTACTCCAGAAGGTCCCAGAATTGGTTCGTGGAGTCACCTAAAAGAGAAGACAAGAAGACACTGAAGAACACACAGCATATGGACACAGAAAGCAGAGAGTGAGCCCAAAAGAATGGGGGTGGATGTGGGGAGAAATAAATAAATCTTTTATTTTTAAAATTTATTATTATCTATTAATTTTAAAGATTCATGGATTGCATAAAATGTTACATTAAAAAATATAAAAGATTCCATATACCCCAATCCCCACACACCTCACTTCTCCCACATTGACAACTTCTTTCATCAGGGTGGTACAATCATTGCATTTGTGAGTACATTTTGGAGCATTGCTATACAGCATGGATTATAGTTTACATTGTAGTTTACACTCTCTCCCAGTCCATTCAGTGGCTTATGAAGGAAATATAGTATCCTGCATCTGTCATTGTAATATCATTGAGGACAACTCCAAGTCCTGAAAATGCCCCTATATCACACCTCTTTTCCCTCCCTGCCTTCAGCAACTCCTGTGGCCACTGTCTCCACATCAATGACATGATGTTCTCCATTGTGAGAGTCACAATATTTCTATAGTAGAATATCAATAAGTCCACTCTAATCCATATTTTATTCTTCCTTCTTGAGTACACTGGGCACCTCCCTTTTAGGTGACGTGGGTAAGACCAATAAACCAGAGAGTAGGTGTTGCTACTCTGCTGAGGCTCATGATCCAGCTGACACATAGACAGTCCAAAGGTTCAACTGTCCTGAGCATACAACAACCCCAGCACCAATCACACATTGAGTAAAAGTGACAGAAGAGGCATGCCTAGAGAGGTCACATCTGAGTCCCTTTCCATCACACTCAGGATCACAAATTCCAAAGTAGGACCCCCTGGCAATGTACTGAACTCCAGAGCCATCTGTCATCACTGTAGGGCCTGGGTATCATTGTACCCTCAGGAGCACCAGTATGTGGGGTTGTAGCTACATTGACTGTCTCTGAGACTCTGCTGAGTAGTGCATAAGTGTGACCCTCTCTGATGACCTCCTGGCTAATTTTGAAGTCTCTTAACCATATAAACTCATTTGTGTTTACTATTTCCCCCTTTTATTCAGGTCTTTTTCTAGTTGCATCATCAGCTGGTGCTTGATAATGATCTCTCCACACCAGGGAGACTCATCCCCGGGAGACATGTCCCACACTGAGGGTAAGGTAATGCATTTACAGCATGAGTTTATGTTAGAGAGTGGTCACATTTCAGCAACATGGAGGCTTACAGGAGATAACTTTTAGGTACCCTGCAGCTGTAGGCCTAGCTGACAGGAGATAACTTTTAGGTACCCTGCAGCTGTAGGCCTAGCTGAAATTTCCAGCACACAGGTTCATAAACATAGTGATCAGTATCAAGGGCTCATAATTTCACCTTTCTTATTTACTGATATGTTGGAGATTTGGGCCCAAAGGGTATTGGGAATGAATGAAAGAGCAAAAGGAGAGTGAAAGAAAGAGAGAGAAAAAGAGAGAAAGAGAGAGAGAGAAAGAGAAAGAGAGAAAGAGACAAAGAGAGAGAAAGAAAGAAAGAAAGAAAGAAAGAAAGAAAGAAAGAAAGAAAGAAAGAAAGAAAGAAAGAAAGAAAGAAAGAAAGAAAGAAAAGAAAGAAAGAAAGAAAGAAAGAAAGAAAGAAAGAAAGAAAGAAAGAAAGAAAGAAAGAAAGAAAGAAAGAAAGAAAGAAAGAAAGAAAGAGAAAGAAATAGAGAGCTGGGATAAGGGGGTCTGTGAGTAGAGACTTATCAATTTTATTGTTCACAATGGACTCTATATATACCCCAGTCCCCTGAGGACAAGTAGCAACAAGCAGTTAACCATCAGCATTACTCATAGCCTAAGGAATTCAAAAAATCTTATCTCAAGGTACAAAATCTAAGTGTTCTATTTACTACAAAAATGTTATCTGCTCATCTTTTCTTTCAGTCTTTAACAGCTTCATCCTGTTTGCTGGGAACTCTTAATTACTGCATTCCTTGGGTTGCAAGCGTAGCCATGGAAACAGCACCTCTCTCCTTGTGAAACCACTGTGCCTCAGTTTCCAACACAGGTATTTGACCTTGTACTTGGAGGATTGTTGCTGCTTCATTGGGGAGTGTGACAGAGTTTCCCAGAATGGAAACTCAGCACTCCATCCGTTGTCATGTGAAACTCTATCCCCTATGTCAATAGCCAAGGAACATTTGACCATAACTCTGTACCATGTATGTATGCCCTGGAGAACTCCCTTCCATCCATGCATCCCCCATCAGTGAAACCCTATATCAGTATTCCTCCTCTGCCTAGTTGAACCCCTCTGTGATCCAAAACTTCTTCAAATATGAAGTCTAATATATCCCCAAATTCAATTAATAGGAAAATTACATGGTAATGATAGGATTAAAGATTAGAAATAGAATACATAGTAATTCAGAAAAACTAAAATAAAGGAAAATATAAATTGGGGTATTAAAAAATGAAAAATATCAGAAAAATTTTTTTGATATTTTGCCTTTCATCACTGTAACTGTGATGTAACTGTAAAGGGTGTTGCCCTTTATGTACGTTGGTAAGGCAATCATTTATTTCTCAGTATCTACATCCTTTTTTTTTATTACTATGCCTTCAAAATGGTTTAGTTCACAATATTGTCACATATATAATATAGGGAACTCCCATATACTCAACAATAAACCCTTTTTCTGTTCCCTAGTAATGGTCTTTTTACAAGTGAATGATACATTCCTTCATATATTGTACAAATAATGAACCCATAGCTACCAACCATGGTTCCATTATGGTTTACATTTTAGTCTGTACACTTTAATAATATTATCAGTTACATTATGATTTACCTGATGGTTTACCTTTTAGGCTATATACCTTTATATTTTCTTGGTGATATTTAACATGACCTGGATCCATCACTGCAGGATCATGCAGAACCCTTCTATTGCCTCCCAGTTATGCCCACTTCCAACTATTCCACATTTCTCTTCCCCCCATTGAGATCCAACCATGCTCTTGAGAGACACGCTCCCCTAAGTTGAGATCACCAGGCCTCCCTAGGATGGGCCCGCAACACCTGCATTCTACCCATTGTATGGGTCTCCATCCACTGATGTAACACACTATGACATGATAGCACTCTCACACTCCCAGAAGCCTGCTCCAGGTACACTCTCTGCCAGATGTCTCCTGTCAAACAACTTAAACCAGGAAACCTTCCTTACTATATTTTCTAAAAAGTTTTCTCAACATCGTAGTTTCAACCACATACCTGAAAAACTCCCATGCTCACATTCCCCCTCCTAGCAATTCCCCCAATTCCTTGAACCATCTGACCCATCATCCCAACTCTACCCCTGTCAAGTCTGCAAAGCCCCACCCAATTGTATCCTTATACTCCCGTCTTATCCCTTCCATGCACAACTACTTAAAATAGATGAATGGTATCTGTATAGGAAGAAATTGAAATGAAATTTGTAATCTAACCAGGAAAGCACTTTGCATGCAGAAATGTTTCAAATACATTTTTAAACACTCATGCTTGTAGAAATACTCATCTATCCAAAAAGCATTGACTTGCTGAAAGATTTAGTTCCTAAGTTTTTGGAAATCAGAAGCAGAAACAATACATTCTGTTTCTATTGTATCATTCTTAGTGCAACTCAGAACTCTGGTATTATAATAAATATTTGTTGAAGTTGTAGGAATTCTACTGAAACTCCTTAGGCTCAAATCCATATGTTGAGTTCAAGGCTTCCTTCCTCTGCTTGTGGACATGATGTGGAGTAAAGGAGCAAGTTATGGGCCATTGACCTAACAGGGAATAGCAGTCTCAGCCCAGCCAGTCGCATGGTCTATAGACAGGACACAACACTGCACACCTCCAGAGAGCCCTGCTTTTGCGTATTTGGAACTAGCTCAGCCATTCTGCACAGGGGACAGTGAGCAGGGTGCTACTCACAGCAGTGCCACAGAAGGCTTGGAAAGCTGCCTTAAAATGGTAACTAGCACTTCATGACTGCCACCCTGTGCCAGGAGCTGTGCTAAGAATTTTACCATCATTATCTCTTAATCCTCAAACAAGCAGTAGTTATTGTCTCCCTACCCCATCTGAAGAAACGAAGTAACTCAGAGCAGTTATTTGTAACAGATTTTTTAAAGTGAATTTTTTATGTAATAAGAGGGAATTACAGAGTATCACAAAATAGACAACAAAATAAATGCCTGATTGATCATAACATTTGATAAAATGCCATCAGAATTTCCAGCCTGGGATAATGCTTTCTGATCGTGACCAGTCTAGGCCCAAAATTACAACCATTCCCTCTATTCTTGTGGTCATCCTACTACCCTCAAATTCTTCCTCAGTTCTTCTTCAGGGGAAATTATGTCCGTGTTCTATCTGAAGCTAGATTGGAATGGTAATTCCAGCAGTTAATGATGGGCCTCTTGCCTAGCAGTATTGCCCCAGGTTTTCATTCAAAATATATATGAGATCATTGCACTTCCAATACAGGATGTGAGGATGTGGAAGAAATTTTCCTCAGGTAGCACCAAGAAAAATCAAAATGAAGAATTCAAATTAACATAAAATCGCACATGTTTATGGAATTACTGAACAGTAGTGGACACACAGGACCTTGGTAAAGTGGTTTCCTGAGAACGGTGTTCTTTCCAGTGAGCAGTACATTACAGTCAAGTCCAAAGGCTTCTGAGTGCAGATGGAGAGAAGAGGAGGTAGCTGAAATGTGAGAACTTTGACCTGGTCAAGGCAAGCAGCAAGGCTGCCCTTAGGGTGCTGTCATATGGGATTAACCAGAGCCTAGAGAACCCCCAGAGTGTAGAGAACCCCCAGGTGAAATAATTTGTTTAGCAAAACAATTCTCCCTACCCAATCTTACCCAGGGAGGATGAGAAAACTTTACAACAAACACTTCTGGGTCAACAGGATATCTGTCTAAAAAAAAAATACAGATAATGGACACCAACTCCTACCACACACCGTATATAAAAATTATACCCAAGGTGGTGTAGAGTCCTAAGTATAAAAGCTGTCAACCAGCAAAATTGTCATGGTTTTTATTCAAGGTACTGAGATGGTTTCAAATAAAGTGCCTAGATGATAATAAAGGAAAAAATCTCCACAACCTGGGAAAGGCAATTATTTCTTAGGAGGAGCACACAGAAAAATAATATTAAAAGTAAAACAGTTATGAACTTTATCAAAAGTAAAAATCTCTTCTTTTCTTACTTTAAACAAATATGTTCAATATATACAATTTTTTCAGTCTCTATAGAAGGCATAGAGTAAACTTAAGCTTAAGTGAATCACAGGCCAAGAAAAAATGAGAAGCGTTCTAAGTAGGAATGGCTGACCAGCCTAATGGATTCAATTATTAACCAGAGAGGAGAGCCCAGAAGCTGATCAATGTGGTGATACCAATAACTAGTGAACACAGGGACCCCAAGACACAAAAAGATAAATGAGTGAGCCAATGTCCTAGAAAGGATCTGGTCACAACCCTCCACCCTTTTGAAGATTTAAATTCTATTCATTATAATAATCCCTAGTAAGTTTAATAAACTGCAGGCAGGAAATATATATATGCTTATAAAGCCAAAGAACTAAGTCAGCATATCATAATGACAAGACACTTACTTATAAACAGACTGCCAATCAAAACTTAAAGAACACCTTATTTGTGGAAAGGCACATTTTCAATATTAGAATTCAATTAAAGGCAGTTTTTTAAGAGTGCCATGACATGTTGAAAGAAAACATTTTTGTTATTGAAAATAATCATCTGTCCTTGGGGTTTGAATCATCTTAGAGGCACAACCAAGTCCAAGAGTCAGCTATTTGACTCCAAAAACTACAACCTCATCTAGCTTCTCCTTGGGTCTGGTAAGATTACAAAACCCTAGAAAGGAGGTAATTCAGGACAAATGAGAAAAAGTTAAGTTCACTTTTGTACAGTTTTAATATAATGGTGTTAATATGTTTGTTATTCTTCTTGAGTATGTTTAACTGCCATTAAGTTGTTAGAGGTTTTCTAAACCATCAGGCATATTAAATCTATCTAATATAAGTTTCTTAAGAGAATTTAAATATCAAATTTGTATCAATATTTAATTCCCAAAATAAATACTTTTGGTCTTCAAATTATTGATTGAGCATTAAACAGTGCAAATAGTGGCGAGTTTTCCTCGCTGTGCTCTGATGTCCTTCCAAGATGTTGATGAAGAATCCACAATGAACTCCAGCCTGGTCCTACTGCTTTCACCAGAAGCCCCTTGATCAGAGCTCCTTTCCATGCCAGGACACTCTTCTCTGCCTTTATGTTCCAATATTCTAGGTTTCCCAGTGTCCCTAAGGGACCTTTTCCTGTTCTTCAGAGAGGCTACAATCATGTCCCAATTCCTCCATTCTATACCACCTTTCACTACATTTAATGTTTCTGAAATTCTATATGCATCTTCTATCTACATGCAAATGCAATGTGATAGTGCTTATGCTTCATTTTATTTAATTCAACTTCTATAATTTCTCAATACATACCATTTTAGGATCAAGGAAATATGGTGATTCAGTGAATATCCATTAATCACCTATGTTTTCTAAGTCATCACACTGTCTTATAGCTACCTATCACACCACACCATGGGATAGGAAGAATGGTGATCTTGGTTTGGGAGGTGAGGAAATGGGAATGGAGTAAGAATCAGGGGTTTCATCCTTATGTCCATCTGCCTTCACAGTCAGTGGTCTCACAATCTACCCACCACCACCTCCAAACCATGTCAAAACTCTATTCTTGCACATATTTTTTAAGGAGGTAATGAGATCTGAACACAGGACCTTGTACATGGGGATCAGGCACTCAAGCTGTTGAGCTACATCTACTCCCCCACATTCTACTTATTCACTTGCACTTCACTTTCAACTGATGATCTTGCCATCTAAGGCACAAAGAAAATAAAGGGCATCAGATGGGAATTTCACAGACTTCAGGTTGCAAAACCAACTAAATGTGTCTCTATTTGCCACCTTGTTCCTTCCTGGAAAGACATATTCCTCTACTCCAAGGCGGATACCACACTCCCACATCTAGGTTTCAGGCCTCATCCCTTACCAGAGCTCCAGGAACCTCTGGAATCAACTGATTATCCTTTTATCTCCTGTATTTTCAAATCCTTTGTCTCCCTCTCATAACTATTTTTAAATGCATAAATCTTTTTTTCAATATAAGTTTTATTTATCTCTCACCACCTGTCTTTCCTCCTCTTCATAGGTAAAGGAAACTTCTTGGAAGGTTGCCTATATCCACTATTTCATTTTAATTCCTATTTATACCCTGACTGTCTACAATGTGGCTTCTACCTCAAGCTCACTATTGAAACTGCTCTTGCCAAGGTCCCTGTGGCAGACATTTGTTTTCTGGCCAATAGCTGCTCTCTCCCTTACTTAGAGGTTCACAGAGCCATACCCCTGCTTTTCTGGCCTACTTTATAATGAGGGCATGTGTCTGTGATCCACTTCTAGGTAAGTGGAGCAGAGAAGTCTACTGGTGGGTGACTTGGAGAAAACTTTCATGTATGATAGAAATGCAGACAAGTCCACATAATATATGTGCTTGCAGTTATGGGACAATGTGATGCTTGGTGTGACATGGCCATCTCAAAAACTTGGAAAAGGTCAAAGTCCTTTCCTAGAACCATCTGCTCCTGGAGCTAAATTACCATGTGTCCAATCCTGAACAGCAGATCTTTATTTCCTAACCCTGTGTTTCTTTGGCAGTCAAATTCTGGATCAGTCTGCAATAAGGAAGTTGTCAGCTAAGGATTGGCAAACCCAGGGCTTCCTGCCAGGTCTCTCTGCCTCCAAAGTACATGCTCTCAGATGATGCCAGGTTTTCTCAGCATGTGGGTTGTCCAGAGTGTGAAGATCAAGTGGGTTGAGACTTTTCACAGGCTCAGAAGACAGTGTGTTGCAATACGTTTGATCTCAATTATATTTGAATTATAAGACCAATTACACCACCATAGAAATCTGGCTACTTTCTTCACAAGCTCTGCATTCAGAAAGTCTGCACATACATTGAGACACTGTGTGGTTTACATGATTTCCAATATATTCTCAATCCCCTTGATGGTATTGAATATTTCTGTTGAATTAGTTTGTTTCTTGGTTACTTCTCCTTTGTGATATGCCCTCAGTGACCAAAAAATAGAAAATTAATGCACAAGTATTTCATAAAGTATTAAAGTTGTGATGGAAACACTAACAAATACTACAGTTCCAAATAACATCATAAGTAAAATGGTAAATTAACCTCCAGTTTAGATTTTTAAAATGAGAGCATGTAGGTACAGGAACCATGAACCCTGCCAAATCTGAGAGAACACACATGGCCTGAAGTAGCATAGTGATATTTGAAAGTTAGATTTATGAACACACATCCATGACCCTTATCCCAAGGAAAGTGTCCACTGTTTAGTTGTACCCAAAAGTTGCTTGAAGTCATTGGAAGACCACCACCCTCCACTGATGTTGTGGATTTCTCCCACTCTCATCTGCCTGGAGTTTGTTCCTGCAATCATTCTCTCTCTTTCATCACCATTCATTTCCTCTCCACTTCTTTGCTCTTGCCAGCATCAAAATATGCTCTAGTAAATGGTTTCTTCCATGCAACCACAATGACAGCACAACTTCCCAAACAAAGAAACTCTCTATCCTGTCTTCACCCCCTATCTCACTGCTCCTTCTCTCCTCTGCCTACTGCTTTCAGGCTTCTGTCTGCTCCAAGCCCTGAGAGAACTCTGGTCAAATCAACACCCTCCATACCACTGAATTCTAATGAGAGTCCTCAACATTCATGTTTCTCAACTTCTCAGGTATGTTGGGTCTAATTGATTATTCTGTCCTTCCTGAACACTTACTGCTGGTGTCCTCTGTCTTCTGCCCTCCAAAAATGAAACCTTATTTGGGTTTTTTGAGGCAATCTCCCCCCCAAAATGATGTATTTTATTCAACTCAGTGCCACCTGATATAATTGCTACTGTCGGGCAAAATTTTGTGTTATTTTTCAGCTCATATTTAACCAACCAGCCAATGAACACACTGCCCTTAGGAAAAGGCTGCCTCTAATGCAAACAATGTACCAAAGGAGGTAGGGCCACAACACTCTGAGCAGGTAAACTGAGATGCAGATCCTGCTCAGAGAAGCAAAGGCTCCAGAGGAATCCCAGAACTAGGAAGGACAGCTATAAAATAGATTGCTTAGTGGGGCTTGGAAAGTTCAAGTAAATAGATCATATTAAAATATTTTCTCCTTGATCTTTGCCCAACCTCAGGCTGATTTGTGCTTCACTTAATTCCTCCTTAACTCCAGCCTGTGCCTCATTTAACCTGAGGCATGAAAATGCTTTTGTTCTGACCCCTATGCTCAAGCATGAGCAAGCCTTCCCCATTTCTTTGTAAAATATGGAGATCACACTTTTCTGTGACCCTAATAAGATGTTGGAGTTTCATCACTTTAGGGAAGGGGCTGTAACCCAAGGACTCAGTTATTCAAATAATTGGGGAGAAAGAAGGTCTATTATCACTTATTGTTATTAACACTAACTCAACAAGAAGTGCAGATATCAGGCAGATAGAGATGTGTGATAATGGAGCTGTTAGACTAGAGAACCACCAACATGACCCTGATGGCAACAAATGAATCAGTCTTCCTAGTACACTCTACACCTGTGTTCTGTCTCCACAGGTTGGCTAATTCTCCTAACAGACCAATATAAACATCCACATAAGATACTTCCATTCTCCAAAGACAGAGCTAGGCATTCATTACTTCCTAATCTGGGCTTTGCCATTTTGCAAACTCAATATTTCAATATTTTTCTTGTGTTGCCAAAGATCCTATCTGTTCTCAATTCTTCTCTCTCTGTATTTTAGTTTCTCCCTTAGTGGCTTCTCTGCTTTATTTCTGCCTTTTGGTCCCTGCCCTTACAACAACTGATGATTCTTCCTGTCCTGTTCAAATGAAAAGTACCTGCAGAAGTGGATTTCATATGTTCACCCAATCAACATATGCTATTTTGTGCCCTATTGGATAAAAGTTGTGTATCATGTCCCCTCCTACGCACCCAGTAGACCAATGACTATTTGAACAAAAGACCTATCCCTGCTGCGGACAATGTGACCAAAGAGTTAAGGGAAAAATAATTCAAACAGGTAACCTGAGCTGGAGCTCTGCACATAGGAGCTGTGCTCATTTAGGCATTCTGAGCTCACCTGCAAGTGGGAATTAGACCTATCAAACATCTTATGGGATGGTTTCAGTGCAACTCATATAAATAGTGATATGATAAAATGATTCTATATTTGATCTTTGTTCATTCTTAGCCTGATTCTTTTCTAACCCCAAATCTGTATTCATTTTAAAAATGTGTGCCATTCTTCTCACATCTTTAGATGAAGCAAGAACCTCCTATTCCCATCACCTGGAGTGTCACTTCCAAGTGGCTGACACCTCCACTTAATCAAGGTTTCATCCTCTGGGGAAGCTTTGGACCAGGGAATAATTTCAGAGAGTAACAGTCACATCCTAAGCAAGCAGAGGTTTTAGTGTTCCTGACAGATGTGTATGGAACCAATGCTGTCTTGGTGTGGAGGGAGGAGAGTGTAACAGAGATTCATGCAGGTGGGAATACGAGGGTTCTAGTTTCCACTAGTGCAGACACCAGGCAAATAGACCCATGGAATCAGTAGACTCACTAGATCTGACAGCTATCAAAGCTACTGCCCGTGAAGGCCCCAGAATTTCACCTGGCTTAGCTTACCCCCCACCCCCCCCCACCTCCATTTCAGGTAATTACAGGATGTACAATGACAGATTATCAAATGATTGATTTTTTAAAAAAATAAAAATACATCTTAAAAAAAAGGAAATGTACATGGCTAATCTTTTTTTAAATAAATTCCTACAAATGTATGGTCATAGTTATGGATATTTCACATTTTAATAGATATTGCCAAATTTCTTGCTCCAAAAACTGTTGCACCACTCTATCTTCTTAGTGACAATGCATTAAGGAAGCTTGTGACTATCAATATTCTTTCTAATACAATACTGGTTATTATCAATTGTTGTAATCTTTGCAAATAATATGGGTAAATAATAGATTTTCCTGGTTGCTTTAATATATCCTTTTAAAATTATTTCTGAGATCAATCATAATCATGTTTGTTATTTTTATTTCCTATTACTTGTACATACACATTACCCATTTTGCTATTGGGTTACTTGTATTTTATTACTAATTTCCAAGAACTCTCTGAGTATTTAATCCTTTATCATAAGCATTGCAAATATTTTTCCCTTTACCTTGTACTCTCTCATCCACTAGACTAAATTCATGGCTACTCTCAATGATATTTTTTTTAACCTTGATTATGTTTGTTTCCCCTTAAAGTTATTTGTTTTATTTGTGTGTACTTAATTATCTATGTATTCACAGAAAATTTTGTCTGCAATTCTATAATCTCCCTGGGATAGAGGCTGTTCTGAAAAACAGTGGCATGGAAGTTGTGTCTTACACCACCCAGAATGTGTATTTTATGAGCCCACAGAAATTTCATCACTCTCTAATCATATGGCATCTCATATAAAAGACACATCTGGGTTCATAGCTCTGTTCGCTAGAAGATTGAGTCTATGCACAGAAAAGAAACAAAATCATACAGAATCCTAAGGAACTGAACATGGCCAGGTCTACTCTGACATATAGAGTGTATCAGGACATCCTGGAGAGAACAGAAGTGGCAACATTTCAGACACTTAAATGCCAATCTTGTCAGGGATGAAATGTGTTGATATCCCTAGGTCATAGTGTGGATTCTCCTCTCTTCCACTTCTGCTTGTCTCTTCTTGGGCCAATACTAGGTGGTATTAACTATTATAGTTCTTAACATGCAAGATAGCTGAGTCTTTCTCATCAGTTTTTAAAAAAATTCATAGCCATGCCAGTGATTTACTCTTAAAAATAAATTTTAAATCACCCTATCAAAGTGAAGAATGATATATAGGTGTATTAACTGATAATTGCATTGAATTTGAAGGTTTTATTTAAGAAAAATGGCATGTAAATTTGAGTCTATCTAAAAGCAAAGTTGCACTTTAAAAGGCTTTGTCTTGTTTTAATATATTCTTTGGTTATCCTTCAATATGTGTCTTCATTTGAATCCTGAATATTTTATCACTTTATTCCTATGTATTTTATGATGTCTTTAATTGCATTTTCCTTTCATTATATTGTATAATTCACTATTGTTAAATGAGAGAAAACTATATACTTTCAATTTTGTCACTAGCCCATGGTTGAACTCTTGCAGATTGTAAGTTTTTGTGGCCAAATTCTTAACAGTTTTTCAATCATAAACTATAAATAATAATAATTATAATGTATCCCTTTTATTCCAATGCATATGCATGCTATTTTTTTCTCTCATATAATTCCATTGATTAAAATTACTAGAGCCTTCAGAGATCATCTAGCCCAATCTACTGACTTTACAGATGAAGAAACCATGACCAGTTAGAAGTGTCGAAAAACCTTCATGGAGCAAGCCCATGGTATACATCTCTTAATTTTGCAGAATACTTCTCTGTTACCACAATGCAAAAATTGCCTTACTTCTCCCCCAAGTATTTCTACTTTTCCCAATTTCTCCTCTCTTGTTTCTCTTATCTGCCCTTCTTGTGCAGAGGACCAACTCACTTAGTATTAAAAAAAAACACACACAAAAATGCACATATATGAGACCACTAGGTTTTAAAATACAGATGCAGCAGTAGTTTTTTGTTACATGGTATTTCTTCCATGAAAGTCTTTGATTTTTCTTCCAGGACATGATTAAGAATCTCACCTTGTGCATTAAGCACAGATTGTAGTTTTCACCCACATACCCTTGGGAAACAGAAATAAGGCTTTTTCTGCTAAAGGAATTGAGAGAAATTTAAGATAACACAAAAACCCAGTGTCTTTGTGACTCTTGTGTTTAGTCTACTGTCCTTTTTAGTTTCTGAAATTGAGTTGATTTAGTTCAAGGCTAGAGTTCAATATGACAGTTTAGAGACAGAATAACATCCACTTTGGGTCTGGTAATGTTGAAGGTTTTGGTTATAAATCCTGAGGGAAATCAATGGAGGATGTAGAGAGTGAGAAAAATTAAGTCCTATATTATGAAAGTGATTTTTTTTTTAAGAAAAGTAAAGTAGGAATGGAGAAAAATAACAGAAGGAAGGAGAGAGATGGGGATAAGAAACAAGAGAGAGATACAGAGAGAGGAAGGAAAGATGGATGGAAGGAAGGAAGGAGGAAAGGAGGGAAGGAAGGAGGGAGGGAAGGAGGGAAGGAAGGAGGGAGGGAAGGAAGGAAAGATAGGAGGATGGAGGGAGGGAGGGAGAGAGAGTACCTTTCCTCATAAATCCTTCTTCTTGATGAGCTGAGTCAGGAAGGCTTGGGGCTGCTCCCAGGCAATGAGCTCTAGGAGGGTGGGTCACTTGCTAAGGACTCTCCACCTGCATCCCTGCTGCTCCTTCTCTCCAATGAGAAAACAAAATGCTGACTGTTCTCTACTCTCTACTCCAACCCCCTTGCCCAAGCTCTTGGACCTAGGGAGGGCTGAGCTTACCAACACCATCTCTGGCAAGACAGATCTCACTGAATCACAATAAAAAAACAGAATTTTCTCCTTGCCAATCATAAATTAATTTGACCCTTTATTACTTGTTAACCCATATTTCACCTACCAGCCTGTGAATTCAGACTGAGTTTATCTTTTGTCTCCTCAACATTGACCCCCATGTGAAGCAGACAGAGAATGACTTTAACCTAGAAATATGAAGCACTGTTCACAAAATAGAAACTGGAAATTCATCTCTTCTGTGTGACAACTCTTGAACTATCTGAAGTCATCTAACATGTTCTCCTGAGCCTTCCCTGCTTTGCATCAAATCTTTTCACTGTTCCTCAGACACGGGTTTTTGAATCCTTCATGAGCCTGGTTGGCCACTTCTGGGTACACTCCAGTTTACCCACATCCTTCTTAAAATGAGGACACAAGAAGTTGACTTTTCAAACTTCCAGTCCATTTAAATGAACTATATTGTCTTAAATATGTAGATATGGAGTGTTCAGTTTTTTGGAAACCAGGAAATAGGCATCAAATGTACCTAAAATAGCCCTCACCATGTGTAAAGAATTGTGCTAATTGCTGTCCATAGCCATTTCTCTAAATTCTCACAGCAAACCTGGGAGAAAGGCTCTATTAAAAATGCTCCTCTATAGATGAGGCAATGAGGTCACCCAGGGGACAAAGAGGAATTCAACTCAAGCTTCATTCAAACCTCTGCTTGTAACCCCCATACATATTGATTCATGTATCCCAGATCCTTCCTTAGCAATAGCTTCAGGTACCTAGAGTATATTATGCAGAAAAAATAAATAATACCTTAAAATTTTGGACACTTAGTTTCCTGTTCTGGCTTTGCCACTGATTTGCAGGTAAATTCCTTATCTGGGCCTTCAATCTATCATGGACATAAAGATGGGATTAGGTCACATGATCTCCTGAAGCTTCCTCTTCAGTTCAGAGATGTGTGGTTCTATAAGCTCTAGCAGTTGTGGGTGTGCCAATGGAAAGGGTGAGTGAAATCTGAGTGAGAATGAAATGGTCACCTCAGTTTATTGAATCTTCTTTCTAGGAAAAAAAAATAAAAACTGTTTGTCTGGAACATACAAGCCTGTCCCAAGTTCTCCACAACCCTGCAAACTCTTTAGTGCTCACCAATCTGAGGTGCCATGGGCATCAGGGAAGCCTGCTCAGTCTCTTTCTCATTCTTGAGGAGTCTTGTCTGGATGTGCCATTAATGACCTGACCATGTTCTCATCATGCTGGTACTAGTGAGCCAGAGAAATCCCTGAGTTGGCAATGTCCAGCCAAGCTGCCCTCCCTAGAGTCACCCAAACATTCATGTCAGGCACCTCTATTAGCATTGGTAAATGTGTTTCCCTGGGTCAGGCTTGCCAAATAATGGAAGGTTTTAGGGTATCAGAGGCTACTAAAATGCCTGAGTACTTAGCACAGTCCCTGCTTCTCCAGAAGTAGTGGGGAAACTACTCTTCCACCACAAGAGTGAAGCAGGCATACAGATGAATAAGGGCAGTGAAGGGTACCAGAGAGTCAAAACTGTTATCTCAAGTTATCTGCTTCCAACAAACAATGGAGAGACTTGATTAGGATAAATATTCCCATTCCAGAAGGGAGAGTTTGGAAGGAAAACAGGAGTTACAGGTCCTAAACAGAGCAGGGCAAATTCTATTAGATCTCAAATCTGAGACCCCCCTGTGGAGAGATGTGTTGTCCTCCAGCCCTGTGGGAGAAGCAGTCCCCCCTTTCCAAGTTCTGCACTACAGCCATGCTCTCCCCAAACACTGGGGTGTACACTGCACCATCTCCAAGCATTGGGTAGCTGCCCTCTCCTTGAACATCACATGCAAGGCCACCTGATCTGAACACCAGGGCAGATGGCCTGCTTCCTGCAAGCACAGGGGTGGGCCTGCCCTGTCCACACAATGGCATGAGCCCACTCTCTTGACTCAAGGAGATCTCTTCAGTCTAGACCTCACTCTCCATTGTTCTACCCTTGAAGCTATTCTTTCTTCTACTCACCGTATCTCTGTCCCTTTCTGGAATTATTTCCATTTATACAAATTTTGTTAAAATCTATTTGTTTTATTTACAGTTCCAGGGGGTCCTAATTACAGACATTAGAACTTCCCACAGACCCTTCCTGTTAACTGCATTTCCAATCCTGACTTCCCCTGAAATGGCTGACTGGATCCACATTCAGTGACACCTTCTTTAAAAAGGGTTGTTGAGTTCAGCCCTCATATAGAAACCTGCTCTCTGGGGAGTCACACCCCAAAACTCAGGGAGGTCCCCTTTTAGAGCTGCTTCTAGGCCTACTCTCAGAGTAAGCTATCTGGATATACTGATAATTTTCAAATTCCTTAATTCTTCATTCCTGTGTGTTTAAAGTTTAATTCTCAGCTTACCCCATTCTTCTCACATTTTATTAAAAG
Source organism: Dasypus novemcinctus (assembly GCF_030445035.2). Classification (NCBI taxonomy): domain Eukaryota; kingdom Metazoa; phylum Chordata; class Mammalia; order Cingulata; family Dasypodidae; genus Dasypus; species Dasypus novemcinctus. The sequence continues at coordinate 57,260,677 of NC_080697.1, read as the reverse complement.
CTGCAAGGAGAGGGCAGGCTGCACCTTCCACACTTATCTTGATTGTCCTCTGCAAAATATTCAATTCATTGCTTACAAATTCCACTTTCAATCCAACATCAGAACTCAAATTCCCCAAGTTCTCTGCTACTTCATAACAAGGACTGCCTTTCCTCTATTTTCCAATAATATGTTCATCACTTCCTTCTAAGTCCTCATGGGAAGTGTCTTTAAAATCCTTATTTCTACCAATAGTCTCTTCAGTGCAATCTAGATTTTCTTCTATCAAGCACCTCACAATTATTCCAGCCTCCACTCATTATGCAATTCTAATGCTATTTCCCCTTTTTAGGTATTTGTCATCCCAGCATCCACATTCTGGTAACAAATTAATTTCATTCCTACCTACTCTCAACCAAGAAATTTAAAACTGAGCTACAAGGCATCAAAATCATTTATTTATTAGGGATCTTAGAATTGCAGTTCAGGGAGCACAGATTCAAGTAGCAACCTAAATTATATCTCATTTTAGGGCTTTCAAGCAAGGACTTTTAAAGGAAAAGACAACATAATTTGTAAAGATGGCTGGTGGCTATTTGGGGCTTTCCAGCTGTCCTTCAAGTTAGACAGTTCACTGACTTCTTGATCTTGTGGTTGGGTTATGGTGTCCAGATGTCCTCAGAAATAGTGATTTTGGTTTTTGCATAGTTCAGAAGTTTGTAATATCTAAGACATGCATAAGATAACTTCCTAAATGATCTCCCAAATCCATTTAAATCTCTAGCCATAGTAATTCTATTTTGTTTTGTTTCTTTCTTTCCACTAATAAAATAAATACCACCCAACAGGCTGGCTTAAAAATGGCAATTTTTTGGCTCATGGTTTGGGGGCTATGAGAAGTCCAAAATCAAGGCCACAGCAAGCCTGGACTTTCTTCTCAAAGATTGTGGCACTCTGGGGCTGGCTGCTGGTGGCCCTTGGTCCTTGGGTTCTCTGTCACATGGCAGTGCACATCACTACATCTTCTCCTATTTTTCTTGTCCTGTAGACTCCCAACTTCTGGTTGCTCCCTGCAGCTTCTGTGTCCAATATTCTCAAAGGACTTCAGCCACATTCAATTAAGGGCCACCCTCATTCAGTTTGGGCACCTCTTCACTGACAACATCTTCAAAGCTGCTAGTTACAAATGGGCTCACACCCACAGGACTGGTGGTTGGGATATGAACATTGTTCTTTGAGGAGGACATGGTTATTCCCCAGCACATGGGAAAGGAAATCTCTGTGGAAGTGTAAACCTTAGGGCTAATATTGTGAACAAGTAAAAACTGTAAGATCTCTAAACAGAGGGGGTAAATAAAGAGGAAAGAATGTACTATTCTAGAAACAAAATAAATTAGGCACTTGTCTCCTTAAGACAGATGTTGAGTCAAAATAGTAAAATATACCTGGATCTATGCCATGATCTATTGAACGGGCAGGTGAGTAGGAGAGCATTGAAGAGGGATATAATTAATTCTGCTGAGAAAAGGTGAAGAGCTTTGATTTCTTCAGGGCCTAGGACAATGCACACTATCTAGTGGGTTATTATCACTGAAGATAATTCATCTGAATTCTTTGGCATACTGCCTAGCACATACTAGTTTTAAACAAAAGCTGTTTTTGTTAGAAAAGTATCAGGAAAAAAGTGTTCTCTAGGAATATTCATATGATCTAAATGTTCTTTGAACCAAATTGGCTTTTCCTGCACTTTGCTTTAGCACACATTATGATCCTTTTTACTTTTTCATTATATTTTACAGTGATAGAGCTTAATTCAGCATGTGGGAAGAAGGGCTTTTAAAATGACTCGTGATCATTTTTTAATAAAAATTCAGGTGCTGAGGAAACACCATGGTTCCTCTGGTTATACGAACATTTCCTTCAAGTTGACTCACATTTTTCACTTTAATTATTTTTGAAGATAAACTTCAGAGTATCATATATGGAAAATCACTATCACTTGATAAGCAGAGTGCATACAATGAGAACAAAGCAGTGTAATTCAATTTTTTAAAAATTAGGAGAGCATGTAAAACTGAGTATAAATGGACTGAAAACCCAATACTTAGTAAGGATAATAATATTTAATATATTTTCAGGTATTGAATGTACTTGTGCATGCATTGGCTCTATAATAAAGCAATTTAAAAGTGGGATCATACCATAATAGCTGTCCAGTATTCTACTTTATTCACTCAACAATCTGTTAAGGACAACTCTCCATATCAAGATGTAAATAAATGTGCACATATTACATACATCATTATTTTTATGGCTGCATAAAATTCCATTCTAAGAGTATACCTTGATTGATTTAACAAATCCCCTGTTGATGTACAATCTACATTGTTTCCAAATTTTCACTATTAGGAACATTAATATGATGAATATCTTCATACGTATTATTTGAAAATTTGTCCCTTTAACTTCTTAGAGTAAATTCTTAGAATAGGAATTACTCACTCAAAAGTCATGTGTATTGTATACATATATATGTAGCCAAATTGCTCAGGAGGAAAATTAGCAGTAGTAGTCACACCAAGAGGACATTTAGATTTGAATTTCTGTATAGTCTCATCAAATTTAGGTCTCATGAACCTTTTAAAACTCAACCAACCTATGCCTAACAATGTTGAAATTTTCTTTCATAGATTGAATATTGAAATTTCATGTATGTGTACATAATCTCTTCCCAGACACAACAAAGATGAAAGCCACAATAGAAACTGAAAAACAATCAAACTCCCACATCACATCTAACCATAGCAAAAACCATAAAACACATAGACAACTCATAAAATGTATTTGCATTACTTAGATGGAAGGATAAAAATATCCTAATAACAATAAAAAATACTTAAATGTCTATACCATGTGCACAATTTGCTCTGTTGTGGGAGGACATATTATTATCAACTACCTAGTCTCTATATGGATCTATAAATTGAATCCAATTAAATCAAAAGCCAAATAAGCTTTATAAAAATTTGTTTTTAGTTCATTGGGAACTATGACCTGTGAAACTAGCTAGGGAAATCATAAAAAAGAAAAGTAAGGAGGAGATTTACTCTAAAGATTTTAAAAGAATATAGTACAGAAGTTAAGTAGAGAGAAACTGGCACATAACTAGACATATTAATTAACATGAAAAGAAATAGAATGAAGTATGTGAGAATGCAGCATTTTAAAATAATGAGGAAATTTTCAAGTTGTAATAAGTGAACTGGATAAACATTTGTTAGGTGAGAAAAAAAGTCTATCCCTCACTGACTTCTTATATCACAATATACCCTTTATTTTCCATTTTATTTGGTACATTTAATAGTTGAAAATATAAATAATTATTAAAAAAGAAAAATGCTGTTGAATAAAACATAATTTCTCAATTAAATGTATATTGGATACATACAAAATATTTTTTGAATCATACAATATGTTACACAATATATTTTTGTATATAGTATTTGTCCTTTTGTTTCTAGCTTGCTTCACTCGACTAATGTCCTCCAGAATTATCCATGTTGTCACATGCTTTATGACTTCATTTCTTCTTACAGCTGCATAATATTCCATTGTGTGAATTCACCACAGTTTGTTTATCCACTCCTCGTTTGGTGGACACCTGGGTTGTTTCCAACTTTTGGCAATCATGAAAAATACTGCTATGAACATTGGGGTGCAGATGTCTGTTTGTGTCAGTGCTCTCAGTTCTTCTGGGTATATACCCAGTAGTGGTATTGCAGGGTCACGTGGCATGTCTATATTCAACTTCTTTAGGAACTTCCAAACAGTCCTCTACCTTGGCTGCACCATTCTGCATTCCCATCAACAGTGAGTAACTGTTTCTATCTCTCCACAGCCTCTCCAACACTTGTAGTCCTCTCTTTTTAATAGTGTCCATTCTATTAGTTGTGAAGAAGTGATATCTCAGTGTAGTTTTGATTTGTATTTCCCTTGTCATTAATGATGCTGAGCCTTTTACAAGTGTGCTTTTTTTTGCCATTTGTATTTCTTCTTTGGACAAATGTCTATATAAATCTTTTCCCCATTTTTTAATTGGGTCATTTGTCTCTTTATTGTTGAGTTGTAATAACTCTTTATACATCCTGGGTATTAAACCCTTATCGGGCATGTGATTTCCAATTATTTTCTCCCTTTGAGTCAATTGCCTTCTCACCCTTTGGACAAAGTCCTGAAAGGTGCAAAAGTGTTTAATTTTGAGAAAGTCCCATTTATCTATTTTTTCTTTTGTTGCATGTGCTTTGGGTGTAAGGTTCAATATGGACACACACACACACAAATTAAGATTGAAAATGAAATAGAAGAAAGGAAATCTGCTGTTTATATATCAGAAAGTAGCCAACACCAACTTTCTTCATAAAAGTGAGAAACTGCAAATCAAAAAAAGGCAGAGATCCCCAAAACCAACAAAGATAGGACCAGGTAATGCATACAAGACTGTTCTGAGAATCAAAGGCTTCATCCTGATCTCACTCCATTTGCTCTCTAACCCTCACAGAAAAGACAAAACAGACAGTTCCAGAAAACAACCAGGTATGAAGGGACAAAACTACAGCTGTGCCTTGTGGAACTCCATCAGTTACTTTGGGACTTTTTCACAGTTCAGAACTTGCTCATGAAATAGCCTTTGAGAGCCTCCTTGGACAGGTGCCTTCTACTATGGCCACAGCCCAGCGTCCAGCCTTCAACTTACTGTGAGGCCTCAAATGATTTGTTAGCCTCCACCTTTGCACTATGGGGTGAAATCTGCCTCGTTGCACTGAATGATTAAGTGAGGTAGAGATGTGACCATCCTTTGTAGAACATTCAGTTATTGCATGGGGAATTCGGTGCAGATGGCTTGGAGTGGCACAACTGCATGAGCATGGAGCTGAATAGCTCCTGGGAATTCCTTAGGGCCCACATGATCTGTCCAGACTGAGAAAGGCCTTTGTATTTTAGGCCAAGGGGAATGTTAATCTTCTCACATCAGATTTTAAGTTACGATTATAAGCAGATTTTAAGTCATTCTACCTGAGGCAAGTGAAGTCTAGAAGCCTGGTCCTAAAGAAGAGATAGAAAAAAATGCAGAACAGACATAAGAAGTCAGGAAGGCCAATATTGTGAGACTATTTTTATATTAAAAAATGGTCTATATTTCAGCAGAAAAAATAATATATAATTAGAATGAATTATTTAATTGTGTAAGAAAAATTTGGGTTAAGATGTCTCTATTGTCACTTTTAATGAACCTATGGTTGGTGCTGGGGTTGGTATATACTCAGGAGACTTGAATCTCTGGACTGTCCATGGGCCAGCTGGGCCCTGAGTCCCAGCAAAGTTGTGACTCCTACTCTCTGGTTCATTGAACTTACGCAGGTCAGCTAACAGGGAGATGAAGATGGTCAGTCACCAGACCAGGGAACCGAGAGTGCCTACAACTGCAAGCAGGAGATTTTCATCCATCATCCATGTGGAATCTAAGCCCCCTCTTGATATAGAGGTGGAATGGCCATCACCATCCCAGGGCACACAGAATGAAGGAAAAAATATGGATTAGAGTGGATTTACTGATATTCTACTATAAAACATTTGTGACTACTAATAAAAAATAAAAATAAAAAATGCTGCAAGTCAGGCCCTCCCATCAAAAAATGATGCAATGGTATCTGAATAGGAAGAAATTGAAATGAAATTTGTAATCTAGCTAGGAAAGCACTTTGCATGCAGAAATGTTTCAAATACACTTTTAAACTTTCTTGCTTATAGAAAGACTCATCTATCCAAAAAACATTGACTTGCTGAAAGATATAGTACTTAAGGTTTTAGAAATCAGAAGCAGAGACAATACATTCTTTTTCTATTGTATCATTCTTAGTGCAACTCAGAACCCTGGCATTACAATAAATATTTTTTGAGGTTATTGGAATTCTACTGAAAACCTTTAGCTTCAACTCTTCCTTGCTTTAAAATGGTAACTAGTATACCATGACTGCCACCCTGTGCCAGGAAGTGTACTTGGATTACATAAATGTTACTCGAAAAATAGAGGGGACACTTTTTCCACATCAATGCTACAATTTATTCCATTAATAATCACAATAGTTCCATAGTAGATTATCAGTAAGTCCAATCTAATCCAAACTCTATTCTTCCATCCTGTGGACCCTGGGTTGGTGATGTCCAGTCCACATCTATATCAAGGCTCTTGCAAGGAATAGCTACTGAGGTCATCCCAAGGGAGAAGGTTTGCACCCTGCTGACATCCTGCTCAGAGGCCTGGCCAGGGTATGCCCCAGTGTGGAGCCTGTGACAACAGGGTTGGGGGCATGGGAAGCACCTCCCTGCTCCTCAGGCTCCACCATCCAGCTGAAATGAGGACAAGTCAGGTTCTAACCCACCATGGACAAACCATTTACTTTTCTGCTGTTTCTCTGCCTAAGGAGAAAAGCAGGGAACTGCTCAGACAGGCAGCCTGGAAATGCTGGGGAAATGCCTGGCAATTAGTGAGTTCCAGGGTCTGACTAATTCACTTGTGGAAGGATTAATTTGCAAAGGATTCTAGGATTTAGAGTTCTGTCCTTGGTTTACCTAGGTCAGACTATGTGAACACCAAGTTTGAATCATGCAGAAATAGAGTTCTATCAATGTGTTAAAAGACAGCTGCCCCCCCTGGAATGAACTGATGCAACAGTTCTGAGGCAACAAATGATATGACCAAACTGATGCAACAAATGATGCAAACAAACTGAAGCAAATTGTCCCCACTGGAATGAACTGATGCAACAAAATGATGCAAACAAATTGATGCAAAAATGAAGAAAATGAACTGATACTACAAATGATGCAAACAAACTGATGCAAAAAACTGGGCAACAAAATGACAACCATTTCAGTCTTCCTCAACCTAAGCTGTTTCTCTAAACACCTTTGTCAGAGTCACAGACCCGAAGGGTATTGGGAATGAAAGACAAAGAGAGATTGGGATCAGGGGTTCTGAGATCATTAATTTCTCAAGCTCATCAGACAAGTTTATTAATATCAGAGGCTTCTTTATATACCCCAAGCAACTGTGAGAACCAGCAACTATTCTAGCTAACTATTCCCATAACTTCGTTAATGAAAACACAGTGCACAGTGGATAAGAGAGTAACTAAAGCCTAAGATGTTCTATTATGTTACTGAAACAAGTATACTCATAAATATTGTTGCCCAGGTTACTTGAGATATCAAGTCTGGGTTCTGCTGGAATGTTATGTTTCCCAGAGAGATTTGCCACCTGCACATACATCTCCAGGGACAGCATGACCCATTGGTCAGAAAGTAACTTGCTACCATGGAAACAGCATGCCTTTGTTTCCCACACACCTTGTCAGAACTTCTCCAGGCTCTTCAGTGCCTTTCAGTACTATGTTGTTAATACCAAAGTCCATGCGATTCATTCAGGCACCGATGAGATTATTTAAATTTAAACCCTCAACTGAGGCTCATATCCTAGGTCATCGTTCCCAAGTCTATGGAGATAAATACTGTTGATTTCAGCACTAACCCACGGATGTTCTCTAGCCTGTAATTTTAAGTAGAATTGTTTACCCCTGACTACTTTGGTCTGCTCCCATGGTATTGCACGTGCCTTCTTACAGTCTCAACTAATCTCAAGCAAATGATATCCCCATGCCCTGACATTAATTTCAGGCAAGTTTACATATTTATGCTTTGATTTGGGGTGTCATTCAGAATTACAGCACAGTCTATGACTTGCCAGTTTGCACTCCTAGTCACCCTTAACCTAACAAAGTTGTGGGCACGGAGAGGATAGCATGGCTCAAATCTAGGATAGAGCTTAGTTGGGGAAGCATATGGGTGCCTCACAAGAATTCAAAAGGCTCCTACACAGGAAACCAAAATGTAAGCCCAAGTGTCTGCAAGTCTTCCTACTTTATAGTGTTTTTAGTCAGAACACTTTCACTAGCAGATAACACAAAGCAATCGAATAAGAACAAGAATGATTTAATCACATGAGAAGAAAGTATTAGAGTCCTTTCAGCTCCGTTTTCCTTCTACAGTTTTGAGCTCATTTTCCAAAAGCTTTTCTCTGTGTCAGGAAACTATCACCCCTCTTTGAGGGGAATTTTCACCTCAGCATCCTTATAATAAGTGTCCTACTGGCCCCAGGTGCCCACACCTGGAACAATCACTGTGCTCATAGGGTTAGGGTTTCTGATTGGTAATTTTGTGCCACAAGCTTCCTCCTATGGCAAAGAAACTTTGATTAACAACCCCTCCCCCTCCAAGAATCACACTGAGTAAAACAGATATTTTCCAAAAGAAAGAGATACAGAGATACAGGAGCAGGTAAAGTTGTGGACATCTATTACAAGGGATTGATCTTTTCTTTATTAATCGAAATTGAATGAATCCCTCCTCCATATCCCATGGTAAAGCTCTAATTGCCCTGATACCTCCAAGGAGTCCTTTGCAGAGCACATTCCTCCTATTGTAAACTTTCTGTAAGTTTCTGATTTACTGAGTCACTCTTCACATTTTCCTCCACCACAGCTGCTGTTCTCCAACATACTTTGACTCACTCAGCACATTGCTCTTATATTCTCCCCATTCCCTTCTGAAGAAAACAAGTAACTCAGAGCAGTTATGTGTAATAGATGTTTTAAATTGCAGGTTTTATATAATAGGTGGGAATAACACAGCACCACAAAATAAACAACTGAATACAAGTCTGATCAATCCTACCATTTGATAAAACTCCATCAGCATTTTCAGCCTGGGATATTGCTCTCTGGTCGTGACCAGTCCAGGCTCAAAATTACAACCTTCCCTCTCCTCTAGTGGTCTTCTTACGACCCTCAAATTCTTCCTAAGAGTAAATTACATCCCAGTCCTCTCCTAAACTAGTTTGGGATGGTACTTCCAGTAGTTAATAGTGGGCCTCAGAATGAGCAAAATCACCATGGTTTTCATTGAAAATACAAAGGAAAATATTCCACTTCCAATTTAGGATATGAGTACATTGAAGATCTTTTCCTCAGGTAGCACCAAGAAAATCTAAATGAAGAATTCAGATAGCATAAAATCACACATATCTATGGAATTACTGAAGAGTAGTGAATACCACACGGCCGTGATAAAGTGGTTTCCTGAGAAACTTGTCCTTCCCAGTGAGCAGCACATTGCAGTGATTTGCAAAGGCCTCTGAGTGTGGATGGACAAGAAGTGGCAGCTGAAATGTGAGAAACTCAACCTGGCCAAGGGAAGCCAGCAAGACTGTCCTTAGGGTGCTGTTACATGGGATTGATCAGAGTCTAGAGAACCCCATGTGAAATAATTTATGTAGCATAACAATTCTTCCCCACCCACCCTTCCCAGAGAGGATGAGAAAACCTTTGCAACAAACACTGCTGGGTCAACAGGATATCAAACCAAAAAAATATACAGATAATGAATATCAACTCCTACCACACACCATACATATAAAGTATACCTGAGGTGGAGTATAGTCCTAAGTGTAAAAGCATTAACCAGTGAAATTGTCATAGTTTTTATTCAAGATACTGAGATGGTTTCAAATAACGATAACATTCAAAGATGATAACACAGGATAAAAATATTCACAACCTGGGATAGGCAAATATTTCTTAGCAGGAACACACAAAAAAATATTAAAAGAAAAACATCACCAACTTCATCAAAATTTAAAATCTCTGCTCCTGAAAATTAAAGGCAAGCCTCAGAATGAGAAAACTTGTTCTTAATATAGGTATCAGACAAAGAATTTGTACCTAGAATATATATTATATAATGAAGTAATTAATACAAAAATGTCTTAGACTTCTAATTTGGAGGGAAAAAAGACAAAAGATTTGGACAGGCATGCACAAAACAGGATATATATCCTAATAAATTATGATATAGTGACAAATAAGATACTTCACAGTGTTATTAGGGAACAGCAAACATTAAAACCAAAGTGAGATGCTACTACAACACCTAAATTTCAAAGACTAACAATATCGAGTGTGGGGGAGGAGAGATGCAGAGAACTGGACCTCTTGCTCTGCTGGGAGAGTGGTGTAACTATTGCATCAGACATGAAGAGCAGAGGGTTAATTTCATGAGTCAACTTGACTGGTTATGGTAGCCAGTTGTTTGGTCAAGCAAGCCTTGACTTGACAGTTACTGTGAGTATTTAACAGGTGGATCAATCATGGGTCAGTTGACTGCATCTGTGGCTGACTACAACTATCATTGACAAAGGAAGTAGAGACCTTAAAGGACTTCAGCAGTCAGGAAGGAGACTCTTTATCTCCACTTCAGACAGACAGCTTCTCCTGGGGAATTCACCATCATTTTTATCAACTTTCCAATTTGTAGTCTGCCCTACAGATTCAGATTTATCAATCCCCTTGATGTATGGATCAATTCAATTAAATAAAAATGGATACCTACCTTATATCCAGTATTTCCAGACCTGGGTATTTCTCCAAATTAATAACAACATATATCCACAGAAAGGCATGAGCTAGGATGATTCTTGCAGCTCTCCCGGGGGGGGGGGGGGGGGGGGGCACTCTCACAAAGGCTCTACTGTACAGATTTTGGAACCTCAGGGCCACAGATGAAACCCCAAGGCTGCCTCTAAGCAGGCAGACTTTAATCAAAATACTTGATGTATTATCAGCTAAAGGGGTGCTAATGCAAAATACTAGAAATTGGTTGGTTTTCATAAAGGGTATTTATTTAGGGTAGGAGCTTGCAGATACCAGGCCATAAAGCATAAGTTACTTCACTCACCAAAGAGTATTTGGAGCAAGAAGGCTGCCAACATCTGTGAGGGTTCAGGCTTCCTGGGTTCCTACATTCCTGAGGCTGGCTTTATTTTCCTCTGTGTGCTGACTTCCTGGGTCTTCAGCATCAAACTCTAACATCAGAAATCCCCAAGTCTGTCCTTTGCCATGCCTTTTATTTGTGAGTCCCCACCTACCAAGGGGTGGAATTGCAATGCCCTAATCATAACTCAGTCATTCCCAGAGACAGATCAGATTACAAGCATAGTCCAGTATTTCTTTTAGGAATTCATCAGTTATATCAAATTGCTACACTTGACCATCCTGATCTCCATTTCCTTCATCTGTAAGTGAATAATAGAGCCTACTACAAGAGGTGGTTGGTGAGATTAAATGAGTGATGATAGGGAACAGGTGCTGGAAAGAGGAGTTGCTTGAAAAGCATTAATCATATGATGATGTTGATGGTGATGGTGAGGGAGACATGCGTGGGGTGGTATAAGTGCATGGGAAGGAGGCTGGGCAGTGGAAAAGTCTTACCCATCACTGAGTTCAAGTGTTCCCAGTGTCACCACCACTGCTGTCCATGAATTCATGCCAGTAGCTCCTACCACCTCAAAGGCTCACCATGGCATTTCCTACTTTTGCTCAGACAAAACATCAAGCTCCCACATGGGTCTTCACACTCCTCCCTTTTTCTTGTAGCTACATCCAGAATGAGTGAGGACACTGCCACCCATGACCAACACTGGGCCATTGGTGAGTATCATCAGGGGTCAAGCATATGGTGGATGATACAGCATTGACCTTATCTATCAATGGCTGGAAGAATATTATCTTACCATGTCATGTAAAAATTCATTTAAAAACATCAACACACACTGAGCTCATGACAAAACCTTGATTTGGAGAGAGAAAGTCATGAAGTACAACTGCTATTTCCACACCTTTAGGTGGAAAATTGTGCTGCTCTGGTTCTCCATTGGCAGAGCTCAGAGCAGCAGAGCATGTAGCAGCTGCTCCCTGAGTCAGGGGCTCAGGCCATTGCAACTTCAGGATCTGCAGTTGCAGGAGGGTCTCTCCTAAAGGCCTGGGAAAGAAGGGGCATGTCAGGCCCACCATGGGCCGTGGGGGCACTGGTGAGTGGGTGGGTCATGGCTTGGAGCAGCCCAGGAAAGAATCACTGCCTCTAGGACATCTGGGCCATGGGTCCTAATAGAGCAGGTAAAGGACATTTAACTGGCCATAGGCTGGTCACTCAGGATGTGGGTCTTTCCCTTGTTTGGTCTCTCATTTATTTCCTGTAACACCCACACTCACTCAGAGACACACATACTTGCACCCACAACAGCCCAACGTTTCCACCTTACAAAACCCTGCCCCTCATTATGCACAAATATACACAGATGAGCATGCACACACCACCCAGCACACACTCTGACATGGATGCCCTGAAATGCTGACCCCAGAGTACATGAGCTCCTCTACTAGACCTGCCTCAGTCTCTGCTGCAGCTGCTGAGCCTCACATGCACACCCTGGAGCTAGCACCTTTAGCACCCCAAGGGCTTCTGGGAGCCTCTGCTCCAAGGGCCTCAGCTTACAGGAAAGAGCAGAGGCTGGAGGGGCCAGTCACTTGCTCACGACACCATGGCTTATTAAGGGCACACCTGGGCCTGCAACCCCTCACACAGGGTCTTGTCCCTCTCCAGAATCCACCAGAGCTGAGGAGCTGCCACACTCTGCCCTCTGTCCAGGGCCCTCCTGGTGGGAACCTCAGGTTCTTCCTGGTGGCTCAGCTGGCCTCAGGGCCACAGGAGAATGCAGAAGAGAGCAGCGTACCTTGTGTCTGTGGGGCACCTGGATGTCAGCATACTGGATGGGGAGCAGGATCCAAGCAGATACCAGCTCTGATATTATACAAATCAGAGGTGCAGGATCAGAGAGGAATAAACTCCCAAGAAGGGTCTGCCCTCAGGATGTTTGATGTGCACCCTTCTGAGGATGAAGGAGCCTGTGGGGTTGGATGGCTCAAACCTCCAGTGCTCCTCTGGTCTAGGAATAGCAGCTCCATGTACACACCTGCTGTTCATGTTCGATAAAGGCCCATAAACTCTCCTTCCCCATGAGCTTGATCATTAGCATCACAAGGGGCACAGCGGAGCATCTTTAGTTTCCTGGACTAGCCAGGAATACAAACTTCTCCAAAAGCACCTTCTGTACCTGTTCATCTCTCCTTTCACACCATGTCCCTTTCACCATACTTCTAAGTACAGCCATGTTCTTTTTCTTCCTGAATTCCTAAGTCACAGGTTATGGGAATTCATGCCATCTGTATGAAGGTTTCCATATGGGGGTGGCTGTTCTGCTTCTATCTTGGCCTTGGATTAGGAGAAGCAAGAGTAGGTCAAAGTGGAGGAGAGAAGTGTGCATCTTAGGCTTTCTTTTCAATGACCGCAGGTTTGATATCAAGGATAGAAGGCCATGGATGCTCTGCTGCAAAAAGAAAGGTATTTTATTCTTAATTATTACTCGTAAGCACATTAAAACACTAAATACCTTTCCAAAATGCCAGTAGAGAGCCCTAGAATTACTTCTCCCAGAAATAAGCCAAGGAGACGGAGGTTCCAAGGCAGGCCTGTGTTTAAGGCTGAAAGGTGAGCTCCAAGTGACCTGATCCCAAACACATACGTGCACAGGCACCTTCTGGTTTGTGGGAATGCTAGATTCTACCTGGTAAACACCTGGATGTTACAATTTTTAGCCATTCATTTTTCTTTCCAGAATTTAGACCCAAATAATTTGGGGACCAGGGAAGGATGAAGAAAAACTGAGGTAAAATTTTTCCTATAAAAGAGGAACCTGGGTGATGAAGACACACACGATGGAAACCGTGGGGTGTTGTCATACTGGTATAAATTTCCCTTGTGCACTTCCTTCTCCCATCCCGCCTCGGCTCAGCTCATGAAGCAATAGGAGCTGTGTATGCAGAGTTCAACAACAGTGTAAAAGGAAGGGGAAGGCATGGTGGATTGGAAGAGTGCCAACTAGGTGTCCACAACCAACAGGGTACAGTGAGGCCCACACAACCAGACAGTGAAAGCTGATATTTTGGGCACTGGACCACAATTGTTGCTGTTGGATCACCAGTTCAACTGTGTATTCCAGGCATGGCTGTACCTCTTCCTTGGTGCCGATCACTTCCTTAGTGTTTACATTTCAGCAGGTGATGCAGATGATGACAAAAACAATAACTACAACAGGAATATATTTTGAGTCATGAGGTACTTCTCTAAACAATTTGCACTGATTTTGTTGTTTTGTTTTTTTTTATCCTTGCAAGAACAAAATGAAGATGAAGTTAAGAATAAAAACAAAGCTGAGGGCAGAGCGGTACCCTCCCAAACTCACACAGATGATCACAAAGATCTCAGCAGACCAGGTTCCTGCCATCATGGAACTTTCAATTGAATGAGGAAAAAGGGAATCGCATAAGCAGGTGGTGGGGTGAACGGCTTTCCTGGCATTTTGTTTACATATTCTAGTATAATTCCTGACATTTTCTTTCTTGGTTAATGAGAATGAATTGATTTCCTTTTCCCTTCCTTCGTATCTTTTCTTCCTTCTACTATATCTTTATATTTATTATATATCCTAGTTATACAGACTTCCATTGGTCAATATTGGAGCTTTTCATCATATTTTTAAATAAGTATATTCATATTGAGTTCATCATTATCCATAATCCTGTCTTTCTCTTCTTCTTGTTAAATTTCCATGTTTTGTTGAGATTTTGGGGAATTTTAATCCCAAATGGCAATTCATAAAATGTCTTAATTCAGTCTACTTTGTTTATGTTTCCTAACAACAGTATTAAAATCTCTAACCTTATTATCAACCATTAATGGAATAATAATCTAAACAAAATATAGACAGTTTAATGAGTCTTTTTTCAACTCTGTTTTTCTATTTCTAGTTCTACTTACTTGGACTCTTTTCTATTTTATTGGAATATATCCTTGAGCAATTTTTTTTTCAAAAATATTAATGTACTATACATTTCCTTTGTCTGTGAATATGCAAAAAAAGACCACTTACCCCCATAAATCTGAATCATATATTGTCTTAAAATAGAATTCCACATTCAAGTTGTTTTCCCTTATAAAATAAAAAAATGGCCCCTAGTAACCAATGTTGCTAGCGAAAAGTCCAATGCAGTTTGATAATTGACCCTTTGTAGTCATTTTCTTTTTTTCTAGACTGTTTTAGAGGTATAAACACACAAATAATTTTACTCATAAATATTCAAACAGAGGAGTAGCAGGGAGGCTTATCAAGGTCCTAACAGCATCATCACCTGTGAAAAACAATCATGGACACCATGCAAATGGATGCATATTGTAAGTAGAGGGAGAAGCAGATCAGAGGAACATCAAAGTGCCTCAGGTAACAGGAGGAAGTTGGGCTGGCCACCCCTCCCTCAGGTATTGACACATTTAGGTCCTGACACACCTATAAAGGCAGGAGTGAAACTCTTTCCTCTCCACCACACTCAACCCCCTGCTCTCCTGTCTTGTCTGACCCCCAGTGACTCTCAGCCATGAGGACCCTCACTGTCCTCTCTGCTGTTCTCCTGTTGGCCTTCCTGACCCACGCTGAGCACTTTGGAGAAAGCGGTGAGGAGCAGCCTGAGGCCCAGGACCACAATATGGCCATCTCCTTTCTGGGGGATGAAAGGGCCACTCGAGAGGCTGCAGGTGAGAGCCCAGAGGTGCCACCATGAAGCCATGATAGCATTAGGAAGTGAGGGCCTTCAAGCTAGAGACTTTTCTAGGGTTCTTGGAACACCAGAGGATTGGGTTCCAGGAGGTGCAAATGGTGACTCAGCAGCTTCAGGGTCAGAGGCTACACCAGCTTCTTTGCATTGCTCCTTAGCACATGCAGGTGGGGCTCAAAATCTGGAGTGTATGGATGGGTTAGAATGAGAGGTGAGTAATGCTGAATATGGGAGCTGTATCATAGGGGGAGTGATAAACCTGTAAATGATTGATGATCCTTCATGAGCAACTCAGAGTAAGATTTCTTTTATCTATGACAAATGTGAATTCTCTCCATCCTTTTATGACTGGTGTATATTGGTTTATTAGTGACAGACATGTCACTTCTTAGAGCATCTCCCCTGGTCTGGCTCTGCCACTTCCCCTTCCCTCCTTTCCCACTGTACCTGACATGCCCCTTCTCTTCCCAGTCCCTCAGCGGAAAATGGGCTGCTCTTGTAGATTCCTGCGCTGCCAGTCCAGGGAGCGTAGAGGTGTGCGCTGCCTTGGCGTTCCTTTCCATGTGTGGTGTTGCCGCTGAGCCGTGTCAACTGAGATGCAAAGCAGTGCAAGGTCCAGTCTGAAGATCTTGAAAAGACCAATTTTACTCTGTATACTCCGTGCTTTTTCTTATTTCTCTACCCAAAATAAAGTTAAAGTATTGGCTTCAGTGGGTTTGGCCCTTCCTCATTTGTTTGTCTGAGTTGGCATATGGCTTATCTGTGCTGTCCAGTTTTATCGTGAATTCTGTCCTGAATGGTTTACTTTAAGAGGAACCTGCCTTTGCTTCCCAGTGAGCCACAATTTGAGCATCAGACATTAATTGTAAAAAAAAAAAAAAAAAAAAAAGGTAAAAAGAAACTTATGGGTTAATTGGTCAGTGTGAATCTAAAGAATTCTACATCTTCATAATGCTATTCAAAAGGGGGATGTCACTATAAAATTTATGAAAAGGTGGTTGTTGATTCAAAGGAAAGGTAGATACAATAGACTTCCACTTTTATTAATTTAATTAGTGGGAAGTCATTGATATAGATGGCTATTTTTATTTTAAGCAAATTTGTTCGGTATATGCAATTTTTAAAATATGGATAAATGGGATAGAGCAAAGTAAAGCCTAAGTGAATCACAGGCAAAGAAAAAATGAGAAGCGCTCTAAGTAGGAATAGCTTACGAGCCTCATGGTTTCAATTAATAAGAGAATTAATAAGAGAGGAGAGCTCAGACGCTGGTCAATAAGGTGATACAAATAACTAGTGAAATAGAGGGCCCCCTAGACACACAAAGATAAATGAGGGAGTCCAATGTCCTAGAAAGGACCTGGACTCAACCCTCCACACTTTTGAAGATATTAATTCTATTAACTATAACAACCCCTACTAATTTTAATAAAATGCTAATGAAAAAGATGTATGTGTTTTTAATAGCAATGAACTAAGACAGTGTATGGTAATGACAAGACAATTACTTGTCAATGACAAGACAATGACTGCCATGCAAAATTTAAAGAGCACCCTATTTCTGGGAAAGGCACATTTTCAATTTTAAAAGTTAAACAAAAGGGAAGTGGCTGTGGCTCCATCAGCTGGGCTCCTGTCTACCATTTGGGAGGTCCTGGGTTCCCATCCTGAGGCCTCCTGGTGAAGGCAGGCTCACCCACACTCTTTGGAGAGCCACCCAGCCTGCAAACACCATGGAGAGCCTACTCAGCAGGTGGTGCAACAAAAGAAAGGGAGACAAGCAAGAACACAGAGGACTATGCAGTGAATGACACAGAGAGCAGACAGCATGCAAGCCACAAAGGGAGAGGGGAAATAAAAAAATAAATAAATATAGACAGAAGAATGCACAGAAAATAGACACAGAGAGCAGACAGCACTCAAAAAACCACAAGTGGGGGGAAATTAAAAAAGTAAAATATTTAAGAGTGCCATGACATGAAAAAGAAAACATTTTTGTTATTGAAATTAATAATCTGTCCTTGGGGTTTGAATCCCCTTAGAGACACAAGCAAGCACTGGAGTCAGCTATTTGACACCAAAACCTGCAACCTCATCTCACCTCCTCTTGGGTCTGGTAAGATTACAAAACCCTAGAAAGGAGAAAATTCAAGACAAAAGAGAAGAAAGTTAAGTTCACTTTTGTATAGATTTGATATAATGGTATTAATAAATTTGTTATTGTTCTTGAGTGTGTTTATCTGCCATTTAAGGTATAAGAAGTTTTCAAAACAAGTCAGGCATAATAAATTTATTATCTAATATAAGTTTCTTAAGGGAATTTAAATATCAAATTTGTATCAATATTTAATTCCCAAAATAAATACTTTTGGTCTTCAAAAGTAATGATTCAGCATTAAGCAGTGCAAATAGTGGCTGGTGTTCTTCACTGTGCACTGACATCCTTCCAAGCTGTGAAACAAACTACAGTGAACTCCAGCCTGGTCCTTCTGCTCCCACCAGAAGCCCCTTGAGCAGAGCTCCCTTCCATGCCAGGAGCCTGATTCTCTGACTTTACATTACAATATTCTTAGTGTCCAGTGTGCCTAAGTTATCTCTTTCCCATTCTTCAGAGAGGCTACAATCATGTCCCAATTCTCCATTCTATACCACTTTCTACCACATTTAATGTTTCTGAAATTCTACATGTGTCTTCTCTCTACATGCAAGTATAATGAGATAGTGTTTTTTCTTTATTTTGTTCAACTTCTATAATTACATAATACATACCATTTTAGTATGAAGGACATATGATGATACATTGAATATGCATGGATCACCTACATTGTGTCAGCCATGGTGCTGTCTTATAGCTGCCTATCAAACCACTCCATGTGGTAGGAAGAATGGTGATCTGGATTTGGGGGTGAGGAGATGTAGATGCAGTAAGATCTGGGCTTTCACCCTTCGGTCCATCTGCCTCCACAGCCAACAGTCTCAGTATCTACCCACCACCACCTCTGAAATGTGAAAACTTCCCTATTCTACTTGCATATTTTTTTTAGGAGGTACTGGGGCTTGAACCCAGGACCTTGTACATGGAGGACAGGTACTCAACCACTTGAGCTACATCTGCTCCCCCACTTTCTACTTCTTCACCTTCCCCCTCACTTTTGACTGATGATCTTGATATCTAAGGCTCAAGAGAAAATAAAAGTCTTCACCTTCCCCCTCACTTTTGACTGATGATCTTGATATCTAAGGCTCAAGAGAAAATAAAAGTCATCAGATGGGAACTTCACAGATTTTAGGCTACAAAACCAATTAAATGTATCCCTATTTGCCACCTTGTTCCTTCCTGGAAAGTCATATTCCTCTTTTCCAAGGCTGATACCACCCTCCCCCTTCTGGGCTTTGGGCCTCATCCCTTACCACAGCTCCTGGAACCTCTGGAATCAACTGATTATCCTTTATCTCCTATTTTTTCAAACCCTTCTGTCTCCTCACAACTATTTTTAAATGCATAAATCTGTTTTTCAATATATGGTTTCTTTAATCTCCCACCACCTGCAGCTATCACTCTGTCTTTCCTCCTCTTAGGTAAAGGAAACTTCTTGGAAGAGTTGCCTATATTCACTATTTCATTTTAATTTCCATTTACACCCTGACCATCTGCAATGTGGCTTCTACCTCAAGTTCTCCATCGAAAGTGCTCTTGCCAAAATCCCCATGGCAGACACTTGTTTGCTGAACAATAGCTATTCCATCCCTTACCTACTGGTCCCCAGGGCCACACTCCTGTTTCCCTGGCCTTCTTTACAATGAGGGCATATGTCTGTGACCCACTTCTAGGTAAGTAGAGAAGTCCATTGGTGGGTGACTTGGAGAAGAATTTCATCTATGATAGAAATGCAGACAAGCCCAAGTAACATGCATGCTGTGGTTGTGGGACAATGAAATGCTTGGCATGACATGGCCATCTTTAAACCCTGATGGAAATCAAAGCCTCACATCAGAGCATCTGCTCCTGGGG
This sequence comes from Dasypus novemcinctus, assembly GCF_030445035.2. Classification (NCBI taxonomy): domain Eukaryota; kingdom Metazoa; phylum Chordata; class Mammalia; order Cingulata; family Dasypodidae; genus Dasypus; species Dasypus novemcinctus. The sequence goes on along the minus strand of NC_080697.1, from coordinate 57,241,069 downwards.
GTACAATTACTCTGTCTGATCCTGAACAGCAGATTTCTATTTCTTACCCATGTGTTTCTTTGGAGCTCCAATCCTGAATCAGTCTGCAATAAAGGAGCAGCAGGTAAGGATTGGCAAATCCAGGGCTTCCTGTCAAGTCTCACTGTCTCCAAAATACATGCCCTCAGACCACTTCAGGGGTACTCAGCATGTGGGGGCCTAGAGTCTGGAGATTAAGTGGACTGAGCATTTTGACAGGTTCTGAAGAAAGTGTGTTGAAATGACTTTGATCTCAATTATATTTGAAATATCAGACCATTAGATCTCTATAGACAACTGGCTACTTTCTTCACAAGCACTGCATTCAGAAAGTTTTCACATACACTAAAACACTGTGTGGTTGAAATTATTTCCAATGTAGTCTCAAATAACCTTGATGATATTGAATATATTTGTTGAATTACTTAGTTTCTTAGTTACTTCTCCTTAGTGATATACCCTCAATGTCCAAAAAAGAGAATATGAATACATAAGTATTTCATAAATTATGAAAATTGTGATGAAAATATAATAAATACTATAGTTCCAAATAACATCATAGGTAAAATAGTTAATAATACTCCAGTTTGGAACTTTAAAAAATGGCAGGATGTAGGTACAGGAACCACAGATCTTGTCAAATCTGGGAGAACAAATATGGCCTGAAGTAGCACAGTGAAATATCTGAAAGTTAGATTTGTGAACACAAAGCAATGACCTTTATCCCAAAGAAATTGTCCCCTGTATAGCTGTACCCAAAAGTGGCAAGAACCTGTTGAAAGGCTATGGATTTCTCCCACTCTCATCTGCCCAGGAATTTATTCCTGCATTCATTCTCTCTCTCTCATGCACCATCAATTTCCTCTCCAGGTGCTTGATCTTGCCAGCATCAAAATATGCTCTAGTAAATAGCATCTTACATGCAAATACCCCTCTTGCATGCAACTTCAACTACAACAACACAACTTCCCAGACAGCATCCTGTCTTCATCCTCTACCTCACAGCTCCTTCTCTCCCAGGCCTACTGCTTTCAAGCTTCTGTCTTCCCCAGGTCCTGAAAGACCTGTCAATCATCCCCTCCACACTGCTGAAGTCTACTCTCAGTCCTCAACGTTCATGTTTCTCCACTTCTTGGCTATATTGGGTCGAATGGATCATTCCAACCTTCCTGACTCCTGCACCAAAACAGGACAACTTTCTTTGGGTTTAGTTTGGCAAATCTGCCCAAAAAGAGACTTCTTTCACTCACATAAGTGCTACCTGATATAATAGCCACTGTCGGGCAAAATACTGTGTTTTGTCAGCTCATATAAAACCAACCACCTAACCAACAGATTGTCCTTATGAAAAAGCTGCCCCTATTGCAGACAATGTAGCAAGGGAGGTAGGGCCACAGCACTCTGAGCAGGTAAACTGAGCTAAAGACCCTACTCAGAGAAGCAAAGGCTCCAGAGGATTCCCAGAACTAGGAAGAACAGCTATCAAATAGCTTGCTTAGTGGGTCTTGGGAAGTTCAAGTAAATAGATAATAATAAAACATTTTCTCCCTGATCTTTGCCATACCTCAGCATGAATTGCCCTTCATTTAATTCCTCTTTACTGCACACTATGCCTCTTTTCACTTGAGGCATGAAAATGATATTGTTCTGACCCCTACGCTCAAGCATGAGCATACCCTCCCCATCACTTTGTAAAACATGGGGATCACCATTTTCTATCACCCTAACAATGTGTTGGAGTTTCATTACTTTAGGGAAATATTGTAGTCCAAGACTCAGATATTCAAATAATTGGGGAGGAAGAAGGGCCATCATCACTTATTGTTATCATCAATAACTCAACAATGAATGCAGATATCAGTTGATAAAGATGTGTGATAAATCGAGCTGTTAAACGAGAGAGCTGTCAACGTGACCCTGAAGGCAACAAATGAATCAGTCTTCCCAGTTCACTCTACACCTGTGCTCTTTCTCCACCAGTTGGCTAATTCTCCTAACAGACCACTACAACATGGGTTTAAGAGAATTCCATTCTCCAGAGACAGTGTTAGGCATCTACTACTTCCCAACCTGGGCTTGGCCATCTTGCATACTCAGCATTTTCACTTTTTTCCTTTAGTTACTGGAGACCCTAACTGTTCTCAACACTTCTTTCTCTCTATTTTAGTTTCTACCTGTAGTGACTTCTCTGCTTTCTTTCTGCCAGTTGATCCTTGCCCTTGCCAACAACTGATGATTCTTCCTATACTGTTGAAGTGAGAAGTACCCACAGAAGAGGATTTCAAAGGTTTATGCAATCAACATGCACTATTTTCTGCACTATTGGATAAAAATTGTGCATCATGTCATCTCCTATGCAACTGTTAGACCATGACACAGATGGCAAGTTGGACTAAAAGGCTAATTCCTGCTGCAGACAATATGACCAAGGAGATAATGGAAAATAGTTCTGAACGGGAAAACTGAGCTTGAGCTCTCTGCATAGGAGCTGTGCTCAAGGAAGGCATTCTGAGCTCACCTACCAGTTGTAATTAGACTTATCAAATACCTTATGGGATGGTTCCGGTGTAACTCATAGAAATTGTGAAATGATTAAATAGTTTTACCTTAGATATTTGTTCAGTCTTAGCCTGATTCTCTCCTAACCCCAAAACTGTATTCATTTTAAAGATGTGCTCACCCACCCCACCCTGCCTTTTTGGCAGGTAATTTCAGGATGTACAGTGACAATTTATCAAATGATTATATTTCATTAGTCTACTGCAAATAGACAGATTAAAAATAGGGATCCCTTCATTCCTAAGAAATCCATGGGTGTCTATGTTCCCTTCAGGGACACTCATCTCCAGAGGTCTCACGGCCATGCAGATCCTCAGCATCCTCAATATAAATGGATTAAATTTCCCAGTTAAGTGTCAGAGATTGCCAAAATGGATAAAGAAACATGACTCAACTCTATACAGTTTATATGAGACTAGCCACATAATGAAAGACACAAGCAGGTTGAAAGTGAGTGGATGAAAAAATTCTTCAAATAATAGCTAAGAGTGCTGTTTAGTTATACTATAATTAAATAAAATAGATGTTAAGTAAAAAAATTAGTTATAAGAGACGAAGACCAGTACATACTGATGAAAGTACATGACATCACAATTATAAATACATATGCACCTAATGGCTGAACCCAAAATATATGAAGTAAACTTGACAGATTTGTAGGGAGAAATAGATTGTTCTACAGCAATAGTACTAGACTTCAATATATGAATTTCAGTAATGGATAGAACATCTAGGCAGAAGATCAATAAAGAAACAGAAGATTTAAACAATATGATGAATCAACTAGAACTAAAAGACATATATAGAACACTTCACCCAAAAACAGTAGAAGAGAACCTCTTCTTTAGAAAATCTATGTCCAGATTAGAGCATACATTTGGACACAAAACTGGTTTCAATAAAATTAAATATATAGAATCATTCTATACACCAGAGATCTTCTCTGACTACAATGGAATGAAGCAAAAAATCAATAGAAGTGGGGAGAAGTAGAAAATTCACAAATGTGAGGAATCTAAAAACACATTTTAAACAACCAGTGGGTCAAAGATGTAACAAGGAAATACCTTGATTTGTTCCCCTCTGATCATTGTTTCTCGTTAGTAACACTCATCTTACTTTCTCCCACCCCAATGCCATACACACTTTCACATATTGTGAATTAACATTCTAAACATTTTACATTTTGTTCTATATCAAAATATCTCCTGAGAAAAACAAAGGTCTTTACTGGGGTTCATAAATCTACAGCATGTAACAAAGTCTGGCAGAATGGTGACTACTGGAATACAGTCACACTCATTCAAGTACATATTGTCCACAGCTCCTTTCAAGCTACTGAGATTATTCCATGTGTTATGAAATCAGAAGCCTAGGGAAAAAGATCTCAGTGACATTCATGCCAATTTGTTCCATTTTCAAATGAAGAATGGTGAAAAAATGAAAGTTTTCCCTCTTAGATCAGGCACAAGGCAAGATGCCCACTGTCACAACTGTTATTTAACATTGTACTAGAATTTCTAGCCATAGCAATTAGGCAAGAAAAAGCAATGACTGAAATTCAAGTTGGAAAGGAAGAAGTAAATCACTCTCTCTGTGCAGGTGTCATCCTCTGTGTAGAAAATTTTGAGAAATCCATAACAAAGCTACTAGAAAAATCAACTAATTCAGCAAAGTGGTGAGGTATCAAATCAACATAAAAATTCAGTTCTATTTCTAAACAGTAGTAAGAAACAATCTGAGGAGGAAATCAGGAAAACAAATTCCAAAAGATGGCAGCAACTCAACTGTCTACGAGCAGATGAATTCCTAAAAAAAAGTCATACGTACGTATAATGAATATTATACAGCTGTGCAAAGAATGAAGTTCTGATGATTCCTGAAGATATCAGGTTGAGTGAGATAAGCCAGGAACAAAATGACAAATATTGGATACTCTTATTGCTATGAAATAATGAGAATTTGCAAATTATAAAATCAGAAATTAGAATACAGGTTATCAGGGGCCAGGGTGGGTGTAGGGAATGGGGAGTTAATGCTTAATTGGTACACAGTTTCTGTTTGGGATGATGGGAGAGTTTTGGCAATGGATGGTGGTGAAAGCAGCACAACAATCTGAATGTAATAAACACTTCTGAAAGTACATTTGAAGGTGATTAAAATGGGAAATCTCAGTGTATATTTGTTAAGAGCATTAAAAAATTAAAGAACTGTACAACTCAAACAGTGAACCACATTGTAAACTATGAGCTGCTTTGAATAGGATTATAGTTATATTGTTTCAATAATCACCACAAAATACAACACCAGCCATACCTCAATAACAGGGAATATTGTGTTTGAAGGGTGGTTTCTGTACTTTCTGCATGATTTTCTTGTAAACCTATTACTTCTTTAATGTTTGCTGATTCATAATTCCAAACTCTACTGCACTGTCATTTTAAGGTGCTGCTATAGCTTGAAGTCCAGGTAGAGCAAGGGTCTATGGAGGAAAGACATAAACTTTGGGTTTGGTTCAGAAGCCCTGAGTTCATGTGTCAGTTCTGATTTCTATTTAGTCTCCCTTTGTTAGGTCCTCATCTTTGAAATGAGTGGGTTTGCCCATAAAATCTTTAAGAAGATTCCTGGCTGTATTATACAGTCCAACTTCATTTGCCATTCTAACAAACCTTCTCATCCTGCCAGAAGAATCTACATATTGACATTTTAAATCATTTGTATAATTTGCTTCTTCACACCATTTTCCTAGTTGCCGTTTTGCCTCTTTTCTTTTCCAAATCCCATTCCTCCCTCATGCTCTTGGTCTGCACATGAGTTGAAGACTTCACTATACCAAAGGTGTCATTTTATTTAAGACATGATTACCTTGGAACACTTGCTAATTGCAACTTTTTATCAATCTGAACATATCAATGTTATGAACTGCTTGAAGCTGAAAACAGAAAACCTGGGTTTCACATATGCTCTAATAAATATTGCCTTTTCCCATTGTATACACATTTAATTCTGTCAGCATCTATATCTTTTATATGTAAAATGTAATATGGTATAAAATAGCCTGTGTGATTTCATAAAAGTGCTAATGACTGAGTAACTACTATATACCAGGTAGTGTTCCCAGGATATATGAAAACATTTACTTTACTAATTATGGCTAATATTTATTGATTGCCATTTATCCTCCTTCCATGTTTATAATTAATTCTCACAATAACCCTAGTAAGCTAATATTATCATTAACCATTTCTTTGCAGATGGGAAAAAACTTTAGAGAAAACGCTTTAGAGACATTATCACATTACTTGAAGTCCCAAAAGATTAAGAAACAGAGCTGATGCCAAATCCCTTATATTCAACAACTGAACTACACTCCCTCTTCATTTTCTGAACTCAAGAATGCTACATCAATATAAGGGGCCTGAATTCACATTCACAAACATCTTGGGACCACAGTTTTTACTTTGCTAAGCTAATATTAGCTGGGGACACTGGCAGCCCCTCCACATATGGACTACTTAGCAACATGGTAGCCAGAGGGACTGGCCATTGGAGTCTCCAGGAGCCTGAGGTCATGAGAAGGGAGAATCCACAGAGCTATGACCAGCTGGTGGGGCCACAGAAGCCCGACACACCCCAGGAGAGAAGAGGGCTGGTGCCTGTGCACACAGGTGGGTGGGTGTAGGGTCAGAGACAATGGAAATGGCCGTATTCCTGGTGATGCAGGTGGGAGCTGACAGAGTGGGGAATCGATGTACCACCAGCGTGGGGGCAGGAGGAGGAAAACACTCGTCTCTCATTGCCCAGAGTTGCTCTGAGGCTCTGAGGCTCCAGCAGCTCATCCAGGCCATGCTCCTGTCTCATGTGGTGTTGGACACTCTGTCCCCAGGTCACAGCAATAGGGGTCCTGCTGCTCTCACCTGCCCCACACCTGCCTGAATATTTATCACCCACAGGGCAGGTGTGTTTGAGGTGGCTGCTGTTTCCTTCAAAACGGGACATTTTTCCAAAGTTAAACAATTATACCTGGGAATTTTCCCTTAAGATCAAAGGCCCTTCCTTAAATACTACCAGTGTATAATAACACCTTTGTGACCAGGTCATCTCTACAGGAAAGGCTTTTGGGGGGAAAGTACAGACTCCTCTGAGAGGGGGCAGCAGGTGGGATGGACAGTTCTGACTCAGCAAAGTGGCTTGGGAGTTCTTTTCATGCCACTAAAACACTCACACATGGATGAATCATTTTTACTAATTTAGGGGTGAAAGACACAAAACTCAGAATTCCTGAGAGAATTTATATATAAATAAAAAAGTCAAGAAAGAGACAATGTACTGAAAAATATTTGCAATACATAATACAGAGAGCTCTTTCCATGAACTTAACAGCTCCTTCAAATCGGTTTAAAAAACTCCCACCAGGGAAGCTGTTGTGGTTCAACTGACAGAGGGTCCGTCCACCACATGGGAGGTCCAGGGTTCAAACCCAGGGCTTCCTGGTCCATGTGGTTAGCTGGCCCATGTGCAGTGCTGATGAGCACAAATAGTGCCCAGCCATGCAGGGGTGTCCCCAGTGTAGGGGAACCCCTCCGGCAGGAGTGCACCCCACAAGGAGAGTCGCCCTGAGCAAAGAAAGCACAGCCCTGCCAGGAGTGGTGCCACACACATGGAGAGCTGATGCAGCAAGATGATGTAACAAAAAGAGACACAGATTCCCGGTGCCACTGAGAATGCAAGGGGACACTGAAGAACACACAGCAAATGGACACAGGAGAGCAATCAATGGTGGGGGGAAAGGGAAAGAAATGAATAAAATAAATCTTTCAAAAAGAAAAAAAACCCCACAATTCCATTACAAAAAGAGCTCAGTAGAAAAGAAAGTTTTTTTTTCAGAGAGGATAAGTGTAAATACTTCTCATTCACAACAGATGGAACTCATTTGGGGATACCATTGAGATACAAATTTTTACTACCAGATTGGGAAAGATGAAAAACACTTCATGACATAGGCATTCCCCAACAAACAATGACTTAAAAAACAAGGAACTGATTTTTTCTTGTCAAACAATTCCTGATCTAGGGGATCTAGACACTGAGCGAAGATGCTCAACAGCAGCTCAAGGAGCCTTGATCTTGTATCTTCCTGCTGCAACATCCATCCTGAGGAGCTGTCCTCCCTGTGGTCAAGAGACTGCTGCTGTAGATCCCACTGCTCCCGGGATCCACCAGAAATAAGGAGGAAACTACAAAGCAATACCTAACAAAAAGCAAGGCTACAGAATAACAAAAATGCATGTCATTATTTAAAAAGGCTACCATCTCTAGTGATCACATTTTCCTGTTCAGAGTGCTGTTTCCTGGTCACACTAAGCTCCAGGCAGAAGGGTTTTGAGCAGGTATCCGAGCAGCTCATGTTGCTCCTGACCAGAAGAAAGGATTGTGGAGCTGGGTAAAGGCAGGGACTTATGGACATCTTCACTGGGGGGCAGGGACCATGGGGGAGGGCCGGGGGCTTCTATAATGTTGAGAGTGCCATTGGGGCACCTCTATGGATGATAATGAAGTAGGAGCTATGAAGTGTGCAAGACATGTTCTTCAGCCCAGGAATTCTACTTCTAGGAATGTATTCCAAGGATATAGTCTCTTACATGAAAAGGTATACATGATAGTTTTGCTTATAACTGCAAAAGTTTAGAAGTAACCAAATTATATCAATTTAAGAATATTTTGCCAAGAAAAAAAGTAAACAAAGTCTACATAAGGTAGTTAATTGATGACAAACACAAACACTGGAATACTATGAATCTCTGAAAAAGAATGAGACAACTCCATGTGTTTTCATATATGGAGGAGCACAAATTCTGTGAATAGGTGAATGAGACAATATGCAAATATGTCATGATTGCTGATGGCAGACGTTTGCTGGAGGAGAGTGAAGGGCCAGGGACAGGGATAGAGGGAATGTTGAAATTTACTCCTTAATCTTTCTACCTTTGGAATTTTGTTCCCTGTCCACAAACTCATTTTATTTTTAGTATAAAAACTCACAGATCTTAGCAGGGGTATGCCAGTTGTTCTGATAATTCTCCAAGTTGAAAGATGATCCTGGTCAGCCTTTCACAAGATGTGCCCAGTCTATATTGGCTTCTTGAAATAAGTTTGGTCTTTTGGCCTTAGTCTGACCAGTGCTTTGCTAACATCCTACTGGCCCTGAGCTGAGTCCATTTCACTGGATGTCTGCTCAGGCCACTGTCCTCTCCACATTGATGCTGGAAGGAGCCTAACCTCCCCTTGCCTCCAAAGCCTCCTTCATGTGGTGGGAATAACTCCTGAATCCTATGCATCTTTGGCACCATGCCACTGGGTCCAAGGCTGCACAGCAATCTAGACTCTCAGAGATTAGCTGGGTATTTTCAAGAAAATAAGAGGCATTTGTTCCCTGAACTTATTGAGTGAAAGCACTGTTTATTTATTTTTTTCAATATAAAAGGCAAATATTCAAGCAGATGGGGACCAGGAAACTATCAGGGTCCTTAATACCATTATCAAGCTCAAACAAGTACAGAAACTCACCCTGTAGATGCTACTCATGTGCCTGAAGCTGCTTACACACAGGAACATCAAAAGACTTTGGGGGCTGAGGCACCCCCAAGCCCCAGCCCAGGTGACTACAAGCCTTCTCTCACAGCACTGCTGACCTGAGCCACATCCTAATACAGTATAAATACAGCACTGGCCTCTCCCCTCCCCAGGACACTCACACCCCTCTCCCAACAGGATGCTTACCTTGGGTGACTCACAGCCAAGAGGGTCCTCGTCCTTCTGGCTGCCATCCACCTGGTGGCCCTCCAGACCCAGGCTGATGTCCTCGTTGAACAAACTGGTGAGGTTCTAGCCCAGGAGCAGCCAGGAGCAGACAGTCAGAGCTGGGCCATCTCCTTTGCAGACAATAGAAACCCTACTCAGGAGGCCAAAGGTGAGAGATGCCCACCCTAGAGAGAGAAATCTAGAAAGAAATGACCAGAGGTGGGCTCCAGAATCAGTCTGGATCAGCCTGTGTCACTTTAGGTGACTTGACTTAGCCTCTCTGTGTCTTGACGTTCTCATCTACATGGTGAGCAATGTATTCAGATGTAGTAAGGGATCTTCTTTCTCCAAAGCCTCTGGTTTCAAGACAAGAGTCTGAAAATGACTATGATTAAGACATGGTGAAGCATATTGAGATGTCCTTCTGGAGCAAAGCAGGTAGACTGAGTTCTAGGAAAACAGCTTTGCTCTCTCCATCAGAGTGTCCTTCAGAACCTGGAGACAGACATGAAGGTTGTGCTAAGGTGTGTGTGGGATGGGGGTAGGAGCACATAAAAATACAGAAAACCCAGAATGGGTGTCTAATCCTGCATGACCACCATTTCCTCTTTGTAGTCATTCCAGTTCTTGGGAACAGTCATTGCTACAGGCTCTAATTCACTGGCATGGCACAGCGTTCAAGCCAGCCTGTGACTTCTCCAGAGTTTCTGTTTACCCCAAATTGACCCAGGGCTCAATGCCTGATGCTCCTACTGTTTCTTCAGGTATCAGGAAGGGCCTTGTCTGCCACTGCAGACATCCATCCTGTCGTTTGGGAGAACGTCGTGGTGGGGCCTGCAAAATTGGTCCTCTGAGCTACAGACTTTGCTGCCGCTGAGAGATAAGAGTTCAAATTGGCCTTGACAAGATATAGAGCAATTATTAATATTTGCATCTTGTCCTGTTTCCTTTCCCTATCCCAAATAAAGTAGTTGCAACAAATTTTCTGAGTTTGTGAGTTTTGTTTCCTTGTGTGTGATTTTTCTTTTTTAGTTTTTAAGTGTATTATTCTGGACTTGTTAGAATGCAAGTACCAGAAACCTAAGCTATACCTCTGAAACAAAACATTGGCTTCAAATGATCAGAATTTCAAACAGGAATAAGAATAGGATTCCTATTCCTAAGAATAGGTAATTTCTATGAAAGCTCATATGACATTACTGTTCTATCATTAGACTGTGGATTGAAGCAGCATAAAGAAATAAAGTCCTCTGCTGAAGGTGATCATAAGAATATTTATAAACTCCAGTATAATATTTTTTGCACTTTTTGGTATATAACTCCATTTTTAACTTGTTATACATTCAAATGGAAGGATATTGTTATAAATAGAGGGTGCTATATTTAAGCCTCTTCATAACCATAAAGAAAATATTTGAAATATAGACACAGAAGGAAATGAAAAGGGACCTAACATGACTCACTACAAAAGATCAAACAGACACAAAATTGGTTATAATGGAAGAATTGAGGGACAAAAATGGTATCACTTACAAAACCCCCATAGCAAAAAGTCAGAAGAAAGTTATATATTATTATTATTAGTCATTTTAAACATACATGGTTTAAATACTTGGGTAAAAAAGCAGTGACTGGTAGACACTGCTTCCGTGTGTCTCAGCAGGTGCAACGCAGAGACTGAGGCAGGTCTATTGGAGGAGCTTGTGGGCTCTGGGGTTGGCATTTCAGGGTGTCCGTGTCTGAATGTGTGATGGGTGGTGTTTGCACACTCATCTGTGTGTGTGTTTATAAGTGTGTATGGAGGAGAGGGTGTTGGTAAGGTGGAAACCTTGGGCTGTCAAGAAACAAATGAGAAAAGACCCATATCCTGAGTAACCAGCCTGTGTCCAGTTAAGTGTCCTCTTCCTGCTCTAATGGGATCCGTGGCCCAGGTGTCCTGGAGGCAGCACTTCCTTCCCTGGGCTATCCATGCCAATGAGTCACTTGACCGTGTTCCCAGGCCCCGCAGTGTGCCTGATATGCCCCTTTTACCCAGACCTTTGGGAGAGGCCCTCCTGTCACTGCAGACCCTAAAGGTGCAATGGCCTGAGCCCCTGACTCAGGCAGCAGCCCCTGCAGGCTCTGCTGCTCTGAGCTCTGCCAACTGAGAACAAAAGCAGCACAAGGTTCCACCTGAAGATGTGGAAATGACAGTTGTACTTTGTGTCTTTTTCTCTCCAAATCAAGGTTTAGTCATGAGCTCAGTGTGTGTGGATCTTTTCAAAATTAATTTTTACATGACATGGTAAGTTTATATTCCTCCAGTCATTGATAGAGCGAGGTCAATGCAATAACATTGATGATATTCCTTGACCCCTGATGATGCTCACCTACAGCCCAGTGTTGGTCCAGGAGGCAGTGTCCTCACTTATTCTGGGTGCAGCTGCAAGACAGAGGGAGTAGGGTGAAAATCCCCTGTGGGAGCTTGAGGTCTTGTCCAAGCAAAAGGTAGAAGATACCCTGTGAAGTGCTTTTGTGATGCTAGGAGTTGTCAGCCTGAATTGAGGAACATCAGTGGTGGTGACACTGGGGACACTTGAACACAGTGATGGTTAAGTCTTTTCCACTGCCCAGCCTCCTTCCCACACACTTACATCACCCTGAGCTGGTCTCCCTCACCATCACCATCAAAATCATCATATGACTAATGCTTTTTAAACACCTCCTCTTTCCAGCATCTATTCCTGAGCATCATTCAGTTAATCTCATAACCACCTGTTGAAGTAGGTCCTATTACCTGTCTTTCAAATGAAGGAAATGGAGCACAGGATGGTCAGGTATTTTGCTTACAGTCTGCCTGCTTAGAGGTGGTCTTGGGTTTTCATCTGTGGCCCTGTGATTCCAAAACCTGTGCAGCAGAGCCTTTGTGAGAGTGCCTCTGCCCCCTGGGGGAGCTGCAGGGAACATCCTTGCACATGTTTTTCTGTGGATATATATTGTCATTATTTTGGAGAAATACCCAGGGTTGGAATTACTAAATATAAGGTAGGTATCCATTTTAATTTAGTCAGATTCGCTCATGCATCCAAGGGCTTTGAAATATCTGAATTTGTAGGACATGCTGCAAATGGAAACTTGTTGAAGATGATGTTGAATTCCCAAGGATAAATTCTCTATCTGAAGTAGAGATAAAATCTGTTTTCAGACTGCTCTAATCCTTTAAGGTCTCTAACTCCTTTGTCAATGGTAGATGTAATCAGACACAGATGCAATCAACTGAGGGATGATTGTAGTCCAGCTGTTAAATACTCACAATAACTACCAAGGCAAGGCTTGGTTGACCAAACAACTGGCCCCTAAAACCCAGCCAAGTTGACTCATGAAATTAACCCTCTGCTGTCCGGGTCTGATGCAGTAGTTGGGCCACTCCACCAGCAGAGCAAGAGGTCCAGTTCTCTGCATCTCTCCTCCCCTGTACCTGATATTGTTAGTCTTTCAAGTTTAGCTGTTGTAGTGGCATCTCACATTGGTTTTAACATTTGATGTTCCCTAATAACAGAGGGAATTATCTTATTTATCATTACATTGAAATATATCAGAATATATTTTATATTAATATATATTTATATGAATATATCCTCTTTTGTGAATGTCCAAATGATTTGCCTTTTTTTCTAAATTAAAACTCTAAGTCTATTTTGTTTGATTAGTTCATTATGTAATATATTTTCTAGGTACAAATCCTTTGTCTGATACCTGTACTAAGAATACTTTCTCAAATTCCATGGATTGCCTTTTATTTTCAGGAGATTAGATTAAATTTTGATGAAGTTCATGTTTTTTTTTTCCTTTTAATATTTGTTGGAGATTTGGACCTGAAGGGTATCAGGAATGAAAGAAAGAGAAAAGGGGGAAGAAACGAGTGAGAGAGCTGGGATCGGGGGTCTGTGAGTAATAACTCCTCAGACAACTTTATTGTTTACAAGGGGCTCTCTATATTCCCCAGTGTACCTGACAACAATAGGAACACGTAGCCTACATGATAATAAGCAGGAACACGTAGCCAATGTGACATCAAGGACCATTACCCATAGTCTAAGGAATTAAAAAAAAAAATCTTATCTCAAGGTACAACGTCTAAGTGTTCTATTCACTACAAATGGTATGTGCTCATCTTTTCTTTCAGCCTTTAACAGCTTCATCCCTTTGCTGGGAATTCTTAATTACTGCATTCCTTAGGTTGCAAGCATAGCCATGGAGACAGCACTAGCATGGAGACAGCACATCTCTCCTTGTGAGGCCAATGTGCCTCAATTTCCAACAAATTTTTTTTTTTTTTATGTTTTCCTCCTAAGAAATATTTGCCTTTCCAAGGTTGTGAAGATTTTTCTCCTGTGTATTTGAAACCATCACAGTACCTTGAATAAAAACCTTGACAATTTTGCTGCTTAAAAGCTTTTACACTTAGGACTATACTCCACCTCTGATATACTTTTTATGTATGGTGTGTGGTGGGTAGAGGTTCATTATCTGTATATATCTTTTAGGTAGATATCCTGTTGATCCAGCACTGTTTGATGCAAAGGTTTTCTCATCCTCACTAGGGAAGGGTGGGTAGGGAAGAATTGTTACACTAAATAAATTAGTTCTCCTGTGGGTTCCCTAGTCTCCAGTCAATCCCGTATGACAGTGCCCTAAGGATAGCCTTGCTGGCTTCCCTTGACCAGGTCAAGTTTCTGAAATTTCATCTGCCTCCTCTTCTGTCCATCTGCACTCAGTGGTCCTTGGAATTCACCATAACTTGCTGCTCCTTTGGGAAGGGCACTGTTCTCAGGAAACCACTTCACCAAGGCCCTGTAGTATCCACTACTGTTCAGTAATTCCAGAGATATGTGTGATTTTACTTATCTGAATTTTCTTGGTGCTACATGAGGAAAACATTCTTCCTTGTCCTGACATCCTAAATTGGAACTGTAATGATCATATGTATTTTGAATGAAAACCATGGCAATTTTGCAAGTTAGGGCCTATCTTTAACGAAGAGAAGTACCATCCCAAACAATCTTAGAACTGAGCCATAATTTCCCCTGAAGAAGAACTGAGGAAGAATTTGAGGGTAGTGAAATGACCACTGGAGAAGAGGGAATGGTTGTAAATTTGGGCCTAGACTGCTCACGAGCAGAGAGCAATATCCCAGCTTGGAAATGCTGATGGAGATTTGTCAGATGATAGGATCCAACAGACTTGTATATTATTGTCTATTTTGTGGTGCTCTGTAATTCCCACATATTATATAAGAGGTTCAGTTTAAAAAATCTATTAGACATAACTTCTTTGAGTTACTTGTTTTTTTGGAAGGGGGAGGGAAGAATATAAAAGCAATGTGCTGAATAAGTCAGAGAACATTGGAAAAGAGCAGCTGTGGTGCAGGGCAAGTTGGAGAGTTACTCAGTAAAGCAGAAACTTCCAGAAAGATTAAAGTAGGAGAAATGTGCTCTGCAGAGGACTCCTTGGAGGTATCAAAGCAACTAGTGCATTAGTGCTTCATCTGTGTGATGTGGAAGAGGGAGTAGTTCAATTTTGATTATTAAAAAAACAATGATCCCTTGTAATAGATGTCCATAATTTTACCTGATCCTGTACCTCTTTCTTTTGGGAAATATCTGTTACTCATTGTGGGAGGAAGGGGAGGGGCATATGGGAAGTCCCTACATTTTTTGGTTAACATTAAATAATCTGTTTCTTTTTCAGAAAATAAAATAAAAAAGTACATTTTAAAAAAAGAATCAACAGTGCCTATGTGTGAATCTGAGCTCTTTCAAACACTTAATGTCCCTGGGCCTCCATTTCCAATTTCACTAAATAAGGATCATGCTAATAGTTTTTTACATACTAATAGTATGTACCTCTCAGGATTTGTTTGAGGTTTAAGAGATAATGACAGTGAAATTCTTAGCACAGCTCCTGCCACAGGGTGGAAGTCATGGAGCGCTAGTTACCATTTTAAAGCAGCTTTCCAAGCCTTCTGTGGCACTGCTGTGTGTAGCACCCTGCTCACTGTCCCCTGGCAGAAGGGCTGAACTAGTTCCAAATAGCCAAAAACAGGACCCTCTGGAGGTGTGCAGTGCTGTGTCCTGTCTATAGGCCACGTGACTGGCTGGGCTGATGCTGCTATTCTGTGTTAGGTCAATGGCCCATTACTTGCTGCTTTACTCCACAACATACCCACAAGCAGAGGAAGGAAGCCTTGAATTCAAGGTATTGATTGAAGCTAAGAGGGTTCAATAGAATTCTTATAACTTCAACAAATATTTACTGTAATACTAGGGTTCTGAGTTGCAGTAAGGATGATACAATAGAAAAAGAATGTATTTTCTCTGCTTCTGATTGCCAAAATACCTTAGCAAATAAATCATTCATCATGTCATGGCTTTTTGGATAGATGAGTCTTTCTACAAGCATGAAAGTTTAAAATGTATTTAAAACATTTTTGCATGCAAAGTGCTTTCCTGGTTTAGATTACAAATTTCATTTCAATTTCTTCCTATACAGATACTATTGCCTCTTTTTCACATAGATGTGCAGTGAAGGAATAAGATGGGGGCATAGGGATACTATTGGGTTGGGCTTTGAAGGCTTGAAGGGGGCTAAGGTTGGGAGGATGGGTCAGATGCTCCAAGGAATTGGGGCAGTGGCGTAGGAGGGTGCAGGTGAACAAGGGAGATTGTCGAGTATGTGGTTGAAACAACAATGTTGAGAAAATTCTTCAGAAAATATAAGGAAGGGTAACTGATTTAAGGTATTTGATGGGGGCCTCTAACGGGGTGCACCTGGGGCAGACTTCTAGGGAGTTTGTAAGTGCTCATCATGTCATACTGTATTATATCAGAGGTGGAGACCCATACAGTGAGCAGGAAGGTATTGTTTGAGGATTAAGAAATAATCCCCATCCTGGGGAGAACTGATGTTCTGAAACAGAAGGGAGGATGTCTCTCAAGAGCATGGGCAGCTCACAATGGGGGGGGGGATGTACTACTGTGTCAAGCCCTCAGCAGTGTTGCAAGTATCTACGAACCTTGTCCTTCAAGCAGTGAAGCTTGTTTTTAACCATGGACACTGAGAATAGGGAGAAAGAGGATAGAATAAATGGAAGAGTGGGTAAATTGGGGGCAATGGCAATGTTCTGCATGATCCTGCAGTGATAGGTACAGGCCATGGTAAAGATCACCAAAAAATTTATAAAGGTGTATAGTCTAAAATGTAAACCATAATGTAAACCATAATGTAACCAAAGATTTTATAAAAGTGTACAGGCTAAAATGTAAACCATAATGTATGATACAATGGAACCATGGTTGGTAGTTGTGTTTTAATATCTGTACATGAGATGAGGCAAATATAAAATCTATGTGTAAAAAGATCATTTTTTGGGAAGGGGGAAAATGGATTGAAGTTGAGTGTAAGGGAATTCTCTATATTCTACATGTGACATTATTGTGACCCTAAATTTTTTTGATGGCATAATTTTAAAAAATGGACATAGACACTGAGGAAGAAATGGAAGAGATGACCTTGGCACAGTACACACAGGGCAACACCTATCACAGTGATAAAAGCCAAAACATCAAAAAAATTGTTCCTTATATTTTTCATTTTTTAAATAACCCATTTTATTTTTTATTTTATTTTGGATTTTCTAAATTATTACATATTCTATTTCTAATCTTTGAACCTTTCATTACCATTTCCTTTTCCTACTAATTGAATGGGGGAATATATTAGACCTCAATTTTGAAGAAGTTTTGGATTGCAGAAGTGTTCAACTATGGCAGAGTGGAAGCACTGATGGGGGTGTCACTGATGTGCGATGCATTTGTGGGAGGGAGTTCTAAGTGCATGCATATAATGTATATAAATACATTCAATGTTCATTGGGTTTTGACATGGGGGTAGGGTTTCACATGACAACTGAGGGAGTGCTGAGTTACCATTTTGGGAAACTCTCTCACACTCCCCAGTCAAGCAGCAACAATCCCCCAAGTGCAAGGGCAAAGACCAGTGAAGAAAGAAAGTCCAATGATGGGCTCTTGATACTGATGAGTATGCTTATAAGCCTGTCTGCTTTTTATTGAACTATGCCTAGAGCAGTAGGGTGCCTGAGAGTTAACTCCTGAGAGCTTCCATGTTGCTCAAAGGAAGCCACTCTCTAACCTAAACTCAGCATGTAAATGCATTACATTCTCAGCAGTGTGGGACATGACTCCTGGGGATGAGCTTCCCAGGTGCCAAGGAATTATTACCAAGTACCAGCTGGTGAAACAACTAGGAAAAGACCTTGAATGAAAGGGGGAAATGGTGAAGAAAAATGAATTTATAAGGGCTAAGAGACTTCAAAATGAGTTGGGGTATCATCAGTGGTGGTTGCACTTATGTACATCTCAGCAGGATTTCAGACTCATTCTAAGTAGATACAACCACAGGTAGTGGTACTCCTGAGGGATATAGAGGCACCCAGGCCTACAGTCATGACAGATGGCTCAGGAGTTTAGGACCTTGCCAATGGGACCTACTTTGGTATTTGTTCTCCTGAGTGTGATGGAGTGGGATTCAGATGTGACCTCTCTATGCTTGTCTCTCCTGTCACTTTTACTGAACCTGTAGTTGGAGCTGGCATTGGCGTATGCTCAGGAGACTTGAATCTTTGGACTGTCTACATGCCAGCTGGGCCCTGAGCCTCAGCAGAGTTGCAACACCTACTCTCTGGTTCCTTGGACTTACCGAGGTCAGTTAACAGGGGGATGAAGATAGTCAACCACCACACCAGAGAGTGCCTACTGCTATAAACGGGAGAATTCCAATCATCAGCCATGTGATATCTAAGCCCCCTCTTGATTTAGAGATCAAGTGGACATCATTATCACAGGGTCATAGGATGGAGGAATAAATTGTGTATTAAAGTGGACTTACTGGTATCCTACTGTAGAAACATTGTGACTCTAGTAATGGAAGACAGTTTATCATTGATGTGGAGACAGTGGCCACAGGAATTGCTGAAAGCATAGAGAGGGAAAAGGTGTGATATTGGGGCATCTTCACGACTTGGAGTTGTCTTCAATGATATTGTATGACAGATTCAGGATACTATAAATCCTTCATAACCCACTGAATGAATTTGCAGAGATCATAAACTACAATGTAAACTAGAATCCATGCTGTGTAGCAGTGCTCCAAAATGTACTCATCAAATGCAATGAATGTACCACACTAATGAAAGAAGTTGTCAATATGGGAGGAGTGGGGTATGTGGGGAGTAGGTTATATGGAACCTCTTATGCTTTTTAATGTACCATTTTGTGTGGTCCATGTAACTTAAAAATTAATAATAAAATTTTTAAATAAAAGATTTTTTGTTTTTTTTCTCTCCCTAGCCATCTCCCACCCCCTTGTTTTGGGCTCCCTTTTTGATTTCTGCATCCTTTTGCTGTGTATTCTTCTATGTCTGCTTGTCTTCTCTTTTTGCTGGCCCCGCAAACTGATTCTGGGATCTTCTGTAGTGGGAGAGAGGTGCTCAATATCGTAGGCCAACTGAGCTTCCTGGTCTGCTGCATCTCTTATTGTCTCTACTGTCTCTCTTTGTTGTCTCATCTTGTGGTGCGAGCATTCCACATGGACCAGCTCTCTGCCTGGGCCAGCTTGCCCAGGAATCAAAACCTATACCTCTTATGTCGTAGATGGGATCCTACCTCTTATGTTGTACATGGGATCCTAATTGCATAAGTCACATCCACTTCCCCCATTGCATATTATTTCAATTTTTTCTGCACAATGAAAATACTCATTTTAAGTATATATTATTGTTCTGCTGATACAGAAGCCATTTGTGCCTATAAAAATAGTCACAATATTTTCCTTTTAGAGTTCTTATGTCTATTCTGCTTTTTTTTTTCTTTTTCCTTCATTATAACTAGGCTTCTAGACTTTACTTTCCTCAGGTAGAAAGGCTTAAAATCTGCTTACATCTGTTCCTTAAAATCTGATGTGAGATTAATGTGCAATTTGGAAAAATTATAAAGGCCCTTTATCAGTCCTGAGCAGATCATGTGGGTCCTAAGTAATTCCCAGGATCTCCTCAGCTCTACACTCATGCAGTTGTGCCACTCCAAGCCATCTGCACCAAATTTCTTGTGCAATACACAGAGATTCTGCAAAACAGGGTCACACTTCTTAATTCACTAAATCTTTTAGAATACTGAGGCAGAGGTCACACCATTGTGAAGAGGAGGAGGCTAAAGTCGAGAGCTGATGGTGACTGGCTTGAGGATTCACAGCAAGTAGGAGGCTGGACGCTGTGCTGTGGCCATGCATAGAAGATGCCTGTCCAAAGAGGCTTTCAAAGGTTACTTCATGAGCAAGATCTGAACTGAGAATACATCCCAAAATAACTGATGGAATTCGACAAGGTACAGCCTTTTGTACCATCATACCTGTTTCCTTTTTTTTTTTTTTCTGGAACTGTCTGAACTGTCTTCTCCAATAGGGTTAGAGAACAAAGGGAAGGAGATCAGGCTGAAGCCTATGATTTTCACAATAGTCTCTTGTGTATTACCTAATCCTATCTTTGTTGATTTTGGGTATCTCTGCCTCTTTCTTTCTTTCTTTCTTTCTTTCTTTCTTTCTTTCTTTCTTTCTTTCTTTCTTTCTTTCTTTCTTTCTTTCTTTCTTTCTTTCTTTCTTTCTTTCTTTTTAATTTTTTTATTTATTTATTAATTTTTTATTTTTTAATTTTTCACCCTTCCCCTCCTCCTGCCCTGCAGTTTTTGCTGTCTGTGATGTCTTCTCTCCTCATTTTCTCTCCTCTAGGATTCATCAGGATTGGATCCTGGAGACCTCTGGTGGGGAGAGAGGTTCCCTGTCAATTACACCACCTCAGTTTGTGGTTTCTGCTGTGTGTCACCTTGACTCTCTTCTTGTCTTTCTCTTGATGAGTCATCATATTGCTGTGTGAACCACTTGTGTGGGCATTGGCTCACCAGGCAGGCATGCTTTGTCTTCTTCTTTTTCACCAGGAGGCCCCTGGGATTGAACCTAAGTCCTCCACATGGTAGACAAAAGCTCCATCGCTTGAGGCACATCCACTTCCCTCTGCCTTTTCTCGATATGCAGTCTCAAACTTTTATGAAGACAGTGGATATTGACCACTTTCTGACATATAAAGAGAAAATTTTCCTTTCCTCTGTTTCATTTTCAATCCTAGTTTGTTTGTGTGTGTATACATATGGGTGTTATTTTAAAGTTATGTTATCCAAGTTGACTACAGACAGAGGGGACTCCAGGAATCCACCTCCCCAGGGAAGAGGAGAGAGAGGGACACAGCCTAAGACTGACTCAGCATCTGACCCACAAATATGGTCTGCTGTGTCCCAGGGGCCATTCTGGGTCAAGTGGAGTTCCACCATTTTCTGCATTAGAGCTGGCAAGGGCCTAAAGATATGCAACCCTCCCAATCTCCTCCTCCACTAACAGGGATTGAGTGTTGAGGACTCAGAGGTGAGTGGAAATATTTCCAACCCCAGAAAATGGAGGGGGCTGCCAGAGAAGACTGGCGAACTGAGAACGTTTAAATCACAAGGCTCTAAGCCTCCAGGTGGGTAGCTCTACCACATTGATCTTGTCTGTGTTGCAACAAATACACTCAGATCAGACATTAAACAAAGAGATGCCAAATAGTACCACTTGATGGTAGACAAAGAAGTGCATATGAGAAAACTAAAAATAAATCACAGGTCTTTTCCAGAATCTATAACTTTCCTCCCCAAGGCCAGTTTGCAAACAATTACTTGGTCATGAACCTAGTTTTGAGCAAATAACAGGGACAATTCTGATAATTCAGGTCAAGTCAAGAATCAAAGAATGGTGGTAACATACAGCCTCCCACTACTATATCCCTACAAAGTGAAAACAATTTAGCATCTGAGTAAACTAATAACACATCCTAATCAGATGTCTATACATCAACAAACAGCTATGAGTCATGTTAAGGAAATAGAGGGTATGGCCCAAGAAAAGGAATATATCAAAGGCCCCAGAAGAGACACAGGATTTGAGAGAACTAATGGCACGATAAACACAAATGTCCAAAATCAAATTAATGAGTTGAAAGGCAATATGACTAAAGAAATAAATGGCAGAATAAGACATTGAATGAACAAATGAATTTGAAATCATGAACATAAAATTAACAAACTCATGGGAATGAAAGACACTATAAGTGAGGAAAAAAAACACCTTTGAGCCATACAACAGCAGTCTCAAAATGATAGAGGAAGGAATAAGTGATAACAACTACAGAACAGCTAAAATTTAAGAAAGAAAAGAAGAGAGAAAAGAATGGAAAAAAATTAAGCCAGGTCTCTGAGTGTTTAATTGCAACATGAAACTCAAAAACATACATGTCATGGGATTTCCATTATTAGAAGAGAAGGAAAAGGGGGCAGAAAGAGAATTTGAGGAAATAGTAGCTGAAAATTTCCCAACTCTCATGAAAGAGATGAACTTTCATGTCCAAGAAGTACCCCACACCCCAATCAGAATAAATCCAAATAGGCCTACATCAAGACACATACTACTCAGAATGTAAACTGTCTAAAAAAAATTCTCAGAGCAGCAAAGGAGAAGCAAGCCATCATGTACAATGGCTGTCCAGGGATATTTAGAGCAGATTTCTCTTCACAAACTGTGGAGATGAGAAGACAGTGATGTAATGCCAAGATACTGAAAGAGAAAAACTGCCAACAGAGAATTCTTTATTCAGCAAAATTTTCTTTCAGTTATGAATGTGAACATAAAATATTTACAAACAATCAGAAACTCAGAGAGTTTATGAGAATTAATCAAACTTTGCAGGAAGTATTAGAAGAAGCCTTAGAACTGGAAATAAAAAGACAGGCAAGTGAGACCTGGAGGAGAGTGCAGAAGAAACAATTGAGAAAGAATAACCAAAAGAGGGAAAGACGGACAGAAATATGATACAACAAAAGAAAACAAAAGAATGAAATGGTGGAAGTAAATAATACATTTACAGTAATTTCATTGAATGTGAATGGATTAAACTCCCCAATCAAAAGATACAGGTTGAGAGAAAGGATTTAAAAAAATGAGCCATCCATATGCTGCTTACAAAAAACTCACCTTAGACCCAGGGAAACAAACTGGCTTAAAGTGAAAGGTTGGAAGAAGATACCCCATGCAAATAGTAACCATAAAAAAGCAGGGGTAGAAATAATAATATTGGACAAAACAGACTTTAAATGCAAAAAATATTATAAGAGATACAGAAGGGCATTATTAATAAAAGACACAACACATGAGGAAGATATAGCAGTCATAAATATCTATGCACCTAACAAGGGTGTCCCAAAGTACATGAGACAAACTCTGGCAAAGCTGAAAGGAGAAGTAGACATCTCTACAATAATCATTGGAGAAGTCAACACCCCACTCACATCATTACATAGAACAACCAGACAGAAGATCAACAAGAAAACAGAGAACTGGAACAATATGATAAATAACTTAGACCTAACAGAAATTAGAGAACACTGCATGCAAACTCAGCAGGTGAAACATTTTCCTCAAGAGCCCATGGAGCTTTCACCAGGGAAGACCACATCTTAGGGCACAATGCAGCTCTCAAGGAATAAAAAAAGGTTAATAGTATAAAAAGCACCTTCTCAGATTATAATGGAATAAAGCTGGAAATCAACAATACACTGGAAAAAATAAATTCACAAATGTGTAGAGGCTCAATAACACACTCTTGATTTTTTTGGATTCATTACATTGTGGTCAGAGAAGATCTATGATATATGGTATGACTATGTATATTTAATGTTATTGGGACATGTTTTGTGACCAAACATATGTTCTAATCTGGAGAAAGACTTTCTAAAGAAGAGGGTATATTCTCCTGCTTTGGGGTAAAGTGTTCTATATATGCCTTTTGGTTCTAGTTGATTCAACATATCATTGAACTCTTCTATTTCCTTATTGATCTTCTGTCTAAATGTTCTATTCATTCCTGAAAGTGGTATATTGAAGTCTACTCCTATTAATGTCGAGCAATCTACCTCCCTTCAAATCTGTCAAATTTGCTTCCTATGTTTTGGAGTTCTGCCATTAGTTGCATATATATTTGTATTTATGGTGTCATGTCACTTCCATCAGTATGTACTGATCTTTATCTTACATAATAACTTTTCTTTAAAACTTTAAGTCTATTTGATTTGATTTTAGTATAACTACACAGCACTCTTAGTTACTATTTGCAGGGGTTTTTGGTTTTGTTTTATTTATTTATTTTTTTGCATCCATTCTTTTTCAACCTACTTGTGTCTTTCATTATGTGGTTACTCTCTTATAAACTGTATAAAGTTGGGTCACATTTCTTTATCCATTCTGGTAATCTCTGCATTTTAACTGGGAAGTTTAATCCATTTACACTGAGGTTGAAGAGGATCTGCATGTCTGTGAAGCCTCTGGAGATGAGGGTCCCTGGAGGGGCCATACTAACCAATGTATCTCTTAGGAGCAAAGGGATCCCTACTTTCAATATGTCTATTTGCAGGTAGACCAACGAAATATCAATCATTTGATGACTGTCACTGTGTTGTAGCAGAGAGAAATTGGGTGTATGCAGTATTGAAGGCCAGGATGTGAGAATTCTTAGAAGGAAGATTTATTTTGACTGTCCAGGCCCAGTCGACACTTGTCCTGATAAAAACCAACCCCCAGTAGAATTTTTTGGTCCCTTTTACACAGAGAATGTAACAGTGGGTAATCAAATGGTGCTTATATGCAAAAGGACTTTTTGTTATTTTCCTCAAGTGCTTTATCTGAGTATTAGATTATTTCCTCCAGGTAAGCTTGAATTAACACATATCCCCCACATTCCAGGTAAGCTTTTAACATGAATCCCCCACATTCCAGGTAAGCTTAGTGCATTTGGTTTGCATCCTCCCTTAGTATCCAATTCTTATAGAGTTTATAATTCTCAATTAGTTTTCTAGGCATACTTGTATATTAGAATAAGTTTGAAATTATGCACAGGCTACATTACTTCCCCCCTTTGGTGCCTGCTTAAGGTTATTAAGCTTAGGCATCACTATTGTCAGAGTCTCTCTGGAGTGATTGGTATTATATAGAGCCATGAGATGGGCAGCTGTCTGCATTTTTACTATATGATTTATTATGGCAAGTGTTCTGTTTATGATGAAGGGTGGCAGCAATGATGTATGGAGTATCCTCTTAGGAGGAAGGCAATTATACAAAGTAGAAGTTTGAAATTGTTTGCCATTATCTGCCAGCTTCCAAAGGGATTACCTAAATTCCAACCATTCCAGGTCTGCACTGGAACATGAGCAATTTTTACCATTTTGCTTGTAATTTCATCAATAACCTTTCCAGTGCTGTCTACTTCAAGGCAGCAGTAAGAGAGATTGAATTTTCCTTATGGAAAATTCTACCAGGACTTAGTCTAGGGTGAGTCAGTTTTGATTGTTAGCCTTTCTGAATTTAGTTTGCTGTTCAGCTAGTAAGTTTAGAGCATGGGGAGTTTCATTAGATGTTATTTCTACCATGGCTTGTAAGCAGATGACTCACTTTAGCATACAGAAAGGGGTTTGATAACACCACAAGCATCCTCTGCCCAAGTTGCTAGTGCATAGCATTAGATTATACACTCAGGGGACCACCTCCCCAGGTAATGACAGCCCTTTTTTCCTTTATGTTTTGATATACTGGCTGGCTTAGCTCTTTCCCTGTTGCTAAGGAAATAAGGAAGAAGGAGGGTTTTATTGTACTGAGCATACAATACCACACCACATTCGGGGAAGTTCTCAGAATGCAACCTTTCCACAAATCCAGTACAGACAATTTGGGGCAGTAAAGGGACCCTTCACAGTGGAGTTCAACACTGATTAAGTTGGGGAAAGTACAATTTATGAAAATGATGTCAGATTCATTCCATGTTCCCCAAGGCTCTGTTTTATTGGTGGTATAATTTTGAAATTTTCCCTCTCTACATTTTAGGTTTCCAAAAGATATAGAGGAGTTTAGGCAGGCTCTTGAAGTACAATATTTTCCTATGACAGAAGTTTATAAGGGCCACATACTATCTTGGGGGACAACTGGGAGGCCAGTTTCATTAAATGGTTGGCTGTAATTATATTCTCTAGTTTCCCAGTGCCATTGGTCTCACATATTCGTACCTCAACATACATAGCATGAGGAGATATTTAAGGCTGTTCCTGCTACTTCAGCTAGGTTTATGAAGAGGTTTCTTGCTGCTTGTGGAATGGAAAAGGGCTTTTCCATTTCTTCATAGAAGGGGTGGAACACAGAGTGGGCTTTACTTGTGAGTGAGTGTTCCTGATACCCAACCCAGATGTAGACTCCTGGCTTTATTTTTCTACCAATAATGCAGAGGTCCATTTGAACTCCTTGAATCTGTAAGGATTCAGTTTAAAGGATGGTGAGGTTTAGGGGTGACAGGGACCATGTGGACACTTAGCTGGGGCCATCCATTTAGTGAAGGTGGCTGTTTGTTTAGTTCTGTCTGTGTCCAACTGGCCCAGTTGACACAGGACCAGTAGGAACAGTACTATGTACCGATGTATTTGCACCAGATCCCCTCCCCTTGGACTGTATTTTTCATCTCTGGAGTTCACAAATACCTATTGTTATGAGTATATTTCTGCTCCCAGCTGAACCCTCCACATTTGTTGTTCCATGGTATCCTGGAGTCTATAACTTGGCATGCATCAAATAAGAGGGACACTCGGTGGTTCCAGCTTGTGACTGGGGTGGAGTTAAGTAGCTCCCCATTTTGATAAAACACTCTTATTTCCCATTTACAGGAGACTGCTAGGGGTTTGGATCATAGCAGGTTATTTGACTGGATACGTTACAGACACTATAGGAGATTCCTTGAACTTGGCAGGTGGTTATATGGCCCTTGCAGGTGTAATGGTTATGATATATCAATGTGGTATTGACATGGGCCTGTTTGCACTTCTAGAATACATTGTTTACACACTGTGGTTCTGACCTGCGACCAAGGGAGGGTCAGGGATTAGAGTAGGGAAAATAGCCAAGGGGCATTGTAACTGGGATTAAATTAGGTTCCTAGTCTTTGGCTGTGTGTAGACCAATCAGCTTCTGGGGTGTTATTGAGCAGAGCTCAGTGTTCTGTCCTCAATCTTCAGCTGTGCATGGCCAAGTCAGTTTCCAGGGTGTGACTAGAGCAGGGCTTGGTGTTTTGTTCTTTCACAAGATGAGTTTGGGTATCTGGAATTCAGGTCCAGGACACTGGGGCAACCTGCTTGACTCAGCTATGCTGTATCCACAGGGTGATTTCAGCTACTTTAACTGCACTGGGCGTGGATAAAATGACAAGACAGGGTCCTTGCCATCAAGGGGTTAGTGGAGCTGATTTTCAGTCTTTGACCCAGACTGCATCTCCTGGCTTGTACAGATGTATGGAGCTGCTTAAGCTAATGGGGGCCCTTTCTTGGACTCAGTGTTGCAATTTTGTAGGGTTTTCCTAAATTGATCATTTGCTGATCTATTGATAAATTTCCTCTTTCTCTGAGATCTCCACCTATATTTCAGAGTAATGAGTGGGGGACCTCCCAAGGAGGATTATACAAGGGGTTAGATATACTATCAGCTTGGGCTGGCCCAAACTTGGAGGAGAGCACTCAGGAGTACTTGCACCCATGTTAGCTCAGTTTCTTGGCAAATCTTGGTATGGTAAGTTTTTATTGGATGTTTCATTTGCTCTACTTTCCCTGAGCTTTGAGGACAGTCAGCAGTGTGAAGTTTCCAAAAGATGCGCAGTGCAATCTTTTGAGTGATTTCAGAGACAAAGGCGGGTCCATTGTCAGAGCCAATTGAGAGGGGTAGCCCATACTGAGGAATGATTTCCCTGAGGAGAACTTTGGCTACATCTTCAACTTTTTCTGTTTGAGTGTGGAAGGCTTTCACAAAGCCAGAAAAGGTGCAAATGAGGACTACGAGTTATTTTTAGCTTATGAATCATGGAATTTCTGTACAATCAAGTATAAGATATTCGAGGGGCATACTGCTGATTCCTTGGACTCCTGGAGCTCCCATGAGTCCATGGTAAGGGTTATTTTTTGCACATATCATGCACCACTGGCATACGGCATGGGTGACAGCAGCTAGGCTTGGGATGTAGAAGAATCCTTCTACCACTTCTTTAAGATGTGTTTTTCCCAAGTGTGTATTCTCATGGTAGTTGCAGCTAATATTTGTAGCACAACTCTTCTGTGATTGGGCAATGTCCACTGCCCATTTGCTCCTTGTGCCCCACTCTCCAAGAATATCCACTCTCTCTTAGTTTGAGTACACTGTGGTTTCTGGGCATTCAGAGACTGCGGGATGAGAGCAGACAGTGTGTACTGGGGTTTCTGATAATTAAGAGGTTGAGGAATGAGAGCAGCAGCCAGGTTTTCAGACAGGGATCCTTCCCATGGTACTCTTTTTGCTTCAGTGTCAGCCCTCCTATTTCCTTGGGCAATAGGGCTGTGGCTTGTCTAGTGTCCCCTGCAGTGGATTATGGCCACTTTGATAGGCTTCCAAACTGCTTCTACTAGTTCCAAAATCTGTGTGCCATATTTAATGCTCCTTCCTCCTGAGTTAATGGGTCTTTTTGTTTGTAGAAGCCTCCATGTGTGTGCAGGTAAGGAAGACATATTTGGCATAGAAGTTAACCTTGGTCCCAGCCACAAGTTGTAGGGCTTGGGTGAGGGCAATGTGTTTGGCTTTTTGTGTTGATGTATGAAGCAGGAGGTACTGGGCTTCTACTGTGGTCTTGGATGTTATTACAGCATATCCCACTCACCGATTGCTCTCCTGTATAAAACCACTTCCATCCATGAAGAATTCCATGTCAGGATTTGTCAGTGGCTGGTCTTGGAGTTCTGGCTGGCTGGAATATCCTTCTTGCAATGTTTCCAGGCAGGTATGGGTTGGAATTCCCAGGTCCTGCAGGGTGGCAGGATTTAGAGTTGTACAAGATCCCGTTGGATAGATGACTTTCCCATAATGGGTTTTGGTATTTAACCAGGTGGCTATTAGTAAGCCAGTGTGTTCCTTTGGCCTCCAACGTTGTGATTGCTGCACATGAAAGTCAAACAATTATAGGCTGCCCAAGAGTTCATTTTATGGCTTCTAGTGTTAGCATTGCTGCAGCTGCTACAGCTTGCAGGCATGAGGGCCATCCCTGGGCTACAGTGTCCAGTTGTTTGGAGAGCGAAGCTAGGGGCCTTTGCCAGGATCCGAGGTATTGAGTGAGTACTCCTCCTGTGATGCTTTGGTGGTTATGAACTTAGGTAGAATGGTTTACTGAGCTCTGGTAGTGTGAGGCTCAGTGATTCCATTAGAGCTTGTTTGAGAGCAGTGAAAGCATTTTTCTGTGGGCTTTCCCAGAGCAGAGTTTCATGTTCTCCCCACCTTGTGGCTTCATATAAAGGGTGAATGAGGACCCTAAAATTTGGTATCCGATTGTGTCAGAATCCAGCTGCTCTGAGGAATTCTCACAGCTTCTGGCTGATGTTGTGCTCAGGGAGGTTACAGATGGCTGTCTTTCTTTCAAGTTACAATTCACGGTGCCCCTGTTCTATTTTATATCCTCAAAACTTGACCTGAGGTAGGCAGATTTGGGCTTTTTTCTTGGACACTCAATAGCCCTTTTGCTGTAGATGTTTTAAAAGGGCATGGGTTCTGTTAGCACAGTCTTGGTAGGTGGTACTTCTAAGGATTGAGGTCATCTGCATATTGGAGGAGAAAACAGTTATGGCTTTCTGATTAAAAGATTTGGGATCACTGGCCAGAGCTTGTCCAAAAATAGTGGGTGCATTCTTAAATCTCTGAGGAAGACGTGTCTGTGTTATTTGTTGCTTTTCACCAGAGATCAGATTGAACCATTTAAAGCAAAAATCGGTTTGCTACATGGTGCTACCTGAATGCAGAAGAAGACATCTTTACGATTCAAATTTTAAGATTTGAAAAGTAGATTTAAAATGAGGGTATCAGGCTGAGGAGAGCATATGGATTAGAAGCTGCAGAATGGAGATATTACCGCTGAGTTGACTGCTCGCAAGTCCTGGACCGGTTGGTAATCTCCATCTTTTATAACTGGGAAGAGTGGGGTATTCCATGGAGACTAGCATGACTCTAATATGCCTTCATTCAGCAATCTCTGAAAATGTAGCTGAATATTTTCTTGTGCTTCACCTAGAGCGGGATGTTGTTATGCTTACTGAACTTGCTGTGGGCTTTATTTCAATAATAATTGGAGGAATGTCATGTGCCATTCCTGTTGGGCTGCCCTCTTCCCATAATTTGGGCACATCTTTGAAGGCAGCTGTGTGGTTGTAGATTGGCCATCTTTGTTGAGGCAAAACAGTCTCCATTCCTCCTGCAGAGGAAGGGTGAGCACTATTT
The DNA here is from genome assembly GCF_030445035.2 of Dasypus novemcinctus. Lineage (NCBI taxonomy): Eukaryota > Metazoa > Chordata > Mammalia > Cingulata > Dasypodidae > Dasypus > Dasypus novemcinctus. The sequence goes on along the minus strand of NC_080697.1, from coordinate 57,211,186 downwards.
TCAGAGGGTTTGGTGGTCCCAGGGATAATGTGGATTGCCCTATGGCATTAAAGGTAATTTGAGCCTGTAGTTTAGACAGCATTTATCAACCCAGGAGGGGAACTGGGCACTCTGGGAGATAAAGGAATCCATGATTGACCTCCTTACCCACAATGTTACAGGTCCTGGCTGGAGGTAGGGCCACTGGATAATTTTGCCAGTTGCCCCTATTAATGTGGCTTGTCTTTTTTATAATGGCCTGACTGGCTTGGTCATCACTGTCTTTGGGCCCCAGTGTGAACCATCATATGTATGGTATAGCCCCCAGTTTGGACCCCAACCATAGGCTCCACAGGGCCAAGAGAATAGGAGCCCAGTCTGTCCTAATAATATTTATCAGAGTCCTCTATTCCTCCAGGTCCAATGAGCTGATTTGCAGGGTTATTTCTTTTTTAATTTTTATGAACCCAGGGTTTGGTTTGTGACACTCTGCTAGCTTTCCTAGTTAATGTTATGGCTGCTTGTATTGCAGTGACTAGGTCGGGTGGCTTGCTGGGACACTCCTGTTTCCAATGTCCCCCTTCCTTGCAGTATGTGCACTGATTTCACCCTACAGTTGGGCACTTCCCCCTTCTTGGGGAAGAGGTTTTCCAGTTTACTTTCTTGACACAGGATTGCCTCTTTCAACTGTTGTTGCTGCCAGAAAGTCTGCCTTTATCTTCATCTTCCAGTTGTCTTCCCTCTTGGTCTCTACATCACAGTTGATATAAATCTTTGTGGCTATTTCCATGAGCTGAGAAATATTCATACCAGTGAAGACATCCAACTTTTGTAGATTTCTTCAGATGTCAGCCTGGGATTGAGCAATGAATGCTGTATCGACCATTGCTTGGCTCTCAGGGGCTTCTGGTTTAAAGAGTGTATATGCACAGAATGCCTTGCTCAGTTTCTCATAGAATTTAGCTGGACACTCATCAAGTGCCTGTAGGATATGGGTGGTTTTGCCATTTTACTGCTTTTTGGCTCCCAGCTCTGAATCCTTCAACTAATGCCCTATGGAACATTTCTAGTCAGTGGAGCCCAGTTGTGTGATTGGGATCCCATTGGGGGTCTTTGGGAACTGGGAGAGGGCATATTGGTCACTGTCCAAGGTTCCTTCAGATGGGTGCTCCTTGAGCCAGGTTAGAGCTCCCTGTGTGACTCACAGTCTTTCTTCAAAGTTTAGTAAAGTCATGATGAGTTGTTTACAATCAACCTAAGTGGGCTTGTGGGTTTGTGATGGCCTGGAAAATGTCCATCATGTCCTGAGGCTTCTGAGAGTATGGTGGGGTATGGCTTTTCCAGTTAAAGAGGTCTGTTGTAGTAAAGGGCTGGTAGACAAACATCCAGTTTCCCCCCTGAATCTGGCCATCTGCATCATAATATATTGGGGCCCAGTCTTCATCGAAAGGTAAGTGTAAGATTTTCCTTCTCTCTGTTTCCCCTGCCTCTAGGGCTCCCCATGATCTGAATTGCCATTTTTCATGTACTCCTTCCTGATGATGGTTGACAGTGCATTGCCAGTGGCAAAAGAGTGTGGAGGTGCCTGGGTTTCATTTCTTAGTGTGGATGGTGACAAAGACAGCTGTGGGATGGTGTAGGTGCATTCTCTGTTGCAGAAGGTGATAAAGGCAGCTGCAGGGATGGTGTGGGCATTGCATGGATGATGACAGATGATTGCTGTTTAGGGAATTTGGTGCATCATCATCTCTCAGCACTGCTACAGTAGGAGGGATCACTTAAGGTGCTGTGAATTCATTTTCATTTGGCCCTTCTAGAATGGGTGGGTAAGCACTGGATTTGGGGCTCACTTTCTCTGGACCCTTCACACGGTGCTTGTTGGGCCTTGTTCCTGGGACAGCATTCCTAGGTTTTTACATTAGGCAAATCCTGGCTTTTTTAGTCGTACACTTCCCTAACCAGAGTGGAATTTGATTCATAGCATCTTGCCAGGTATCAAAGTAGGGGAACTGGTCTGGGTGCCCTGGTTTTCCCATTACTATGTTGTGGAATTTATGGATGATCTGGGGGTCTAAACTGTCCTCCTTGGGCCAGCCCATGCTGAAAGTTGGCCATTCTAATTCAGAAAGAATTCTAAGTTTTTCCTGACTGGAACTTTATGTCATATTTGTCTCCATGGAATACACAGGGAAAGTTTTTCAGTATAAAACCTAATGGGGTCCTACTTTGTGTGTTTCCCATGTTTCCACCCTGTGAAGATGCTGGACAACACTCAGTCTTACACATCATCCATTTCTGGTCACTTCCTTCATGGGAACTTAAGGAGCCTCTTAGCCATAGTGAGTCAGCACAAATATCCAACTTGGAAGAGTGTCCCTTTGCAGAGAGGCCCCCCAGACCACCCTTGACCAGATGAGGTTGCCACAGAACCATAGATTGGGACTGCACATTCATCCCACAGAAATATATTTCTGCATCTCACTCAGTCTCTATAATCACATGCACACAACCACACCCTTTTTCTTTCTAGGTCCTAGAGAAGTTGGCTTCCTCCTCTTTCCTCAGAAGTAAAGGGGTCTTGCTCCTTTTGAGAGTTGATCAGTCTCCCCTCTAAATTTTTTCAGAGTTAAGCTTTTCCTGCACTATGCCCCCAGGGGGTCTTACCTATATGGTGTGCAGCACTCTTTGCTTTGTTCTCAGAGTGTCTTGTACTCTTCCGTGCCTCCACTTTCTCTGGGAGTGCTATGAGAGAGTCCACACCCTCTTTCTTGACTAAAGAGAAGTCCAGGGGCACCCAGGGCTGGGTTTCACTGAGGCCCTTCCAACCTCCTTGGAGACGTCCATGAGGGACAATCAACCATTGCCACCTCTGACCTTCTCAGCATATCTGGGATGAGCCCCTAGAGATGTTGTAGCAGAGAGAAGTTGAGTGTATGCAGTATCGAAGACCAGGACATGAGAATTCATAGAAGGAAAATTTATTTTGACTGGCCAACTCGGTGGGCAATTGCCCTGACCAAAACCAAACCCTGAATAGAATTTTTGGGTCCCCTTTATATAGAAGATGTAAAAGTGGATAGTCAAATGGTGCTTATATGCAAAAGGACTTTTTGTTAGTTTCCTCAAGTGTTTTGTCTGAGCATTAGATAGATTATTTCCCCCAGGTAAGCTTGAATTAACACATATACTCCACATTCCAGGTAAGCTTTTAACATGAACCCCCCACATTCCAGGCAAGCTTCACACATTTGTTTTGCATTCTTCCTGAATATCCAAATCTTATAGATTTTATACTTCTCAATTGGTTTTCTAGGCAATCTTAGATATAGATTGAGTTTGAATTTATGCACAGGCTATAGTATCCCTACATGGAGGGTCTAAAATACAGAGAAAGAAGAATTGGGAAGAGTTAGGGTCTCCAGTATCTGAAGGAAAAACGTGTTAATGCTGAGTTTGCAAAATGGCAAAGCCCAGGTTGGGAAATAGTGGATGCCAAGAACAGTCTCTGGAGAATGGAAGTATTTTATGTCCATGTTTATACTGTTCTGTTAGGAGAATTAGCCAACTTGTGGAGACAGAACACATGTGTAGAGTGTGGTGGGAAGAATGATTTATTTGTTGCCTTCAACGTCACTTTGATGCCTCTCCGGTCTAACAGCTCCATTTATCACACATCTCTATCTGTCTGATATCTGAAATTATTGTTGAGTTAGTGATGATAACAATAAGTGATGATAGCCCTTTGTTTGCTGCAATTATTTAAATTTCTGAGTCCTTGCACTATACCACCTTCCGTAAAGTGATGAAGCTCCAACACTTTGTTAGGGTCATAGAAAAGGGTGATACCCATGTTTTACAAGGTGATGGGGAGGGCATGCCCATCCTTGAGCATAGGACTCAGAACAATATCATTTTTATGCCTCAAATGAAATGAAGCACAGTCCAGAGTTAAAGAGGAATTAAGTGAAGGGAATATCACCCTGCAGTTGAGTAAAGACAAGGGAGTAAATATTTTATTATGATCTATTTAATTGACCTTCCCAAAATCCACTAAGCAAGCTATTTGATAGCTATTCTTCCTAGTTCTGGGAGTCCTCTGGAGCCTTTGATTCTCTGATCAGAGTCTTTTGTCACCATTTACCTCAGAATGCTGTGGCCCTACATCTCTTGGTACATTGCCTGCAATAGAGGCAGCCTTTTCCTAAGGGCAGACTGTTGGTTGGCTGGTTGGTTATATATGAGTTGACAAAACACAAAATATTGTTGGACAGTAGCAATTCTATCACATAGCACTGAGTTGAGTAAAAGAAATCATGTTTCAGGGTCTTTTGCCTCAATAAACCCAGAGAAGATTGTCATTTCTTTTGGAAGAGAAGCCTGAGGATGACAGCAGTAAGTGTTCAGGAAGGGCAGAAGATCAATTAGACCCAATATAGCCGAGAAGTTGAGAAATATGAATGTCGAGGACTAACATTAGAATTCAGTGGTAATGAGGTGTCGATTTGACCAGAGCTCTCTCAGGGCTTGGAGCAGACAGTAGCCTGAAAATAGTACATAGAGGGGAGAAGGAGCAGTGAGGTAGGGCATGGAGACAGGGCAATGTGTTTTTTTGTTTGGGAAGTTGTGCTGTTATTGTGGTTGCATGTAAGAGAGATAGTTGCATGTAAGAAGCCAATTACTAGAGCATATTTTGATGCTGGTAAGAGGGAGTAAGTGGAGAGGAAATTGATGGTGATAAAAAGGAAAGAATGATTGCAGGAACAAACTCCTGGACATATGAGAGTGGGCAAAATCCACAGCATAAATGGAGGGTGTGGCCTTTCAACAGCATCAAACCACTTTTGTGTATAAGTATACTGTAGACAATTTCCTTGGGATAAGCGTCATTGATTGTGTGTTCACAAATCAAAGTTTCACATATCACTACGCTCCCACAGTCCATGTGTATTCTCTCAGATTTCATAAGATTTATGGTTTCTTTACCTATATGCTCCCATTTTTAAAATCCAAACTGGAGGCTTATTTACCATTTTACTTGGGATGTTATTTGGAACTGTAGTATTTATTACTATTTTCATCCTTACTTTAACACTTCATGAAATACATATTTATATTCCAGTTTCTGGACCCTGAGGATATATCACAAAGAGAAGTAACCAAGAAACAAACTAATTCAACACATATATTCAGTATCTTCAAGGTGATTTGAAGATACATGAGAAATAATATCAACCACCCAGTGCCTCAATGCATGTGCAGACTTTCTGAATGCAGTGCTAGTGAAGAAAGTAGACAGGTATCTGAGGTGATCTAATTGGTCTGATATTTAAAAAATAATTGATAAAAGTTATTTCAACACAATTTCCTCTGAACCTGACCAAATCCTCAGCCCACTTGATCTCCTCACTCTGGACCCCCACATTCTCAGAAACCCTGGTGTTGTCTGAGGGCATGTATTTTGGAGACAGAGTGACCTGCCAGGAAGCCCTGGGTTTTCCAATCCTTAGCTGCCAGTTTCCTTATTGTAGATGATCCAGGATTGCAGCCCCAAAGAAACACATGGGTAGGAAATAAAGATCTGCTGTTCACTATCAGACACACAGTAATTATAGGCCAAGGGGCAGATGTCCCGATGTGAGGTCTTTCACCTTTTTCAAGGTTTTGAAATGGCTGTGTCATGGCAAGCATCACATTTTCCCACAACCACAAGCATGTATGTTACTTGGGCTTGTCTGCATTTCTATCATAGATGAAAGTCTTCTCCAAGTCACCCACCAGCAGACTTCTCTGCTCCAGTTGCATAGAAGTGGATCACAGACACATGCTCTTATTGTAAAGAAGGCCAGGAAAGCAGGGGTACAGCCCTGTGAGCCTCTATGTATGGGATGGAACAGCTATTGGCCAGCAAACAAGTGGCTTCCACAGGGACTCTGGTGAGAGCAATTACACAGGAGAGGTTGAGGTAGAAGCCACATTGTAGAGGGTCAGGGAGAAAATGGGAGTTAAAATGAAAAAGTGTATATAGGCAACTCTTCCAAGAAGTTTCCTTTATCTATGAAGAGAAAGAAAGACAGGGAGGTAGCTGCAGATGGTTAGAGATTAAAGAAAACACATATTGAAAAAAAGTTTTATGTATTTAAAAATAGTTATGAGAATAATACAAGGGGTTTGAAAATACCAGAGATAAATGATAATCAGTTGATTCCAGAGAATGCTAGAGTTGCATTAAGGGATGAGGCCTGAAGCCCATATGGGGGAGAGTGGTATCAGCCTTGGAGAACAGGAACATGACTTTCCAGGAAGGAACAAGGTGGCAAATAGGGATACATTTAATTGGTTTCCAGCCTGAATTCTGTGAAGTTCCCTTCTGATGACTTTTATTTTCTTTGTGCCTCATTTGGCAAGATCATCATTTGAAAGAGAGGGGAAGGTGTAGAAGTAGAATACAGAGGAGTAGATGTAGCTTAAGTGGTTGAGCACCTGCTTCCCATGTACAAGGTCCTGGGCTCAATTCCTAGTTCCTCCTAAAAATTTTTAAAAAAGCAATGTGCAAGAAGAAGAGAAATTTTGAAATGGTTTGGAGATCATGGTGGGTAGATCCTGAGACCATTGGCTGTGGAGGTAGATGGACCTAAGGGTGAAAGCCCAGATCTTACCCCATCTCCATCTTCTCATCTTCCAAATCCAGATCACCATTCTTCCTACCACATGGTGTGGTGTGATATGCAGCTATAAGACAGTGCGATGCCTGACATGACGTAGGTGATTAATGGATATTCGCTGTAACAGCGTATGCCCTTGATCCTAAAATGGTATGTTTTATGCAATTATAGAAGTTGAAAAAAATAAAGCAAAACCACTATTGCATTGCATTTGCTTGTAGACAGTAGACACATGTAAAATTTCAGAAACATTAATTTTGGTAAAAGGTGGTAAAGAATGGAAGAACTGGGACATGATGATAGCCTCTCTGAAGAATGTCAAAAAGGTCACTTAGGAACACTGGAACACTTAGAATATTGGAACATAAAGGCCGAGAAGCAATTTCCCAGCTTGGAAGGGAGCTGATCAAGGGGCTTCTGGTGGGAGCAGAAGGACCAGGCTGGAGTTCATTGTAGATTCTTTAACATCTTGGGTTTACGACAGTGCACAGTGAAGAAAACTAACCACTAAATATTGATACAAATTTGATATTTAAATTCTCTTAAGGGACTTACATTAGGTCATAAATTTAGTGTGTCTAAAAACTTAAATGGCGTATAAACATATTCAAGAATAATAACACCGTTATTAATTCCATTATATCAAAACTGAGCAAAAGTGAACTTAACTTTTTTCTCATTTGTCCTGATTTTAATCCTTTCTAGGTTTTGTAATCTTACCAGACCCAAGAGAAGACGAGATGAGTTTGCAGTTTTTGGTGTCAAATAACTGACTCTTTTACTTGGTTGTGTCTCTAAGATGATTCAAACTCCAAGGACAGATTATTATTTTCAATAACAAAAATGTTTTCTTAGTCATGTCATGGACTCTTTAAACAGCTGCCTTTTATTGAAATTTTAATACTGAAAATGTACCTTTCCCAGAAATAAGATGTTCTTTTAAGTTTTCCTTGGCATAGGCTTACAGGTAATTGTCTTGTCATTATGATATGCTTATTTCATTGGCATTATAAAGAGATGTATAATTCTTGCTAAAATTCATTAAAATTAGTATAGGCTATTATAATTAATATAATTAATACCTTTTAATGAGTTGTGTGTTGAGACCAGATCATATATAGTACAAGGACTCACTCATTTCCCTTGTGTCTTAGTGGGGACCCTCTCTTTCACTAGTTATTGGCATCACCACAATGACAGCTTCTATGCTCTCCTCTGCTTATTAATTGAAACCATTAGGCTGGTCAGTCTTTCCTACTTAGAACGCTTCTCATTTTTTCTTTGCCTATGATTCACTTAAGCTTTCATTTACTCTATGCCATTTATACAGGCTGAAAAAATTATATATATTGAACATATTTGTTTAAAATAAGAAAAATATACATATGAATCAATCCTTCCCACTGATTTAAAAAATAATGAAACAAGCAGTCTATTGTATCTACCTTCCCTTTGAATCAATAACCACCTTTTCATGAATTTTATACTGATGTCCCTCTTTTGAATAGCATTATGAACATGGAGAAGTCTTTTGATTCAAACTGACCAATGAACTCATTATTTTATTTTTGCTCTTTTTAAATTGATGTCTGATGCACAAATTGTGGATCATTGGGAAGCAAAGTCAGGTTCCTCTTAACATAAACCATTCAGGACAGAATTCACAATAAAATTTGACAGCACAAATAAGCCATATGCCAACTTACACACAAAAAAAGCAATGTCAAACACACTGAGGTCAATGCTTTAACTTTATTTTGGATAGAGGAAGTAAGAAAAAGCATAAAGAATACAGAGTAAAATTGCTCTTTGAAGATCTTCAGATTGGATTTTGCACTGTTTTTCATCTCAGTTGTCAGGGCTCAGCAGTAGCAAAACCTGAGACAGAAGCCATTGAGAGTACAGGTCCCCACCTGATAATCACCAATCCTGCAGAAACCATGTCTGCAAGAGCAGATGGCTCTCCACTGAAGGCCTGGGAAAAGAGGGGCATGTCAGGCACAGTGGGAAAGGAGGGAAGGGGGAGAGGCAGAGCAGACCAGGGGAGATGCTCTAAGAAGTGATGTGTCTGCCACTAATTAATCAATATACACCAATCATAAAAGGATGGAGAGAATTCACATTTGTCATAAAGCAGAAATAATCTTACTCTGAGTTGCTCATGAAGGACCTTATTCTTCAATCATTCTAGCCTATCATTTACAGGTTTACCACACCCCCTGTATACAGTTCCCAAATTTAGGATTACTCACCTCTCATTCCAATACATCCACACACACCAGCTTTTGAGCACCACCTGTAGGTGCTAAGGAGGTATTCGAAGAGGCTGGTCTAGTCTCTAACCCTGAAGCGGCTGAGTCTCCACTCAAACCTCCTGGAACCCAATCCTCTGGTGTTCCAAGAACCCTAGAAGAGTCTCTATCTTAAAGGACCTCACTTCCTAATGCTCTTGTGACTTGTTGGAGGCACTGCTGGGCTCTCACCTGCAGTCTATTGGGTGGCCCTTTCCTTCCCCGCTAAGGAAATGTCCATATCTGGTCCTGGGCCTCTGGCTGCTCGTGGGCTGGAAGTTCATCAGCAATTTCTCTGAGGAGCTAAGTGGGTCAGGAAGGCCAACAGGAGAACAACAGAGAGGACAGTGAGGGTCCCCATGGCTGAGTCACCTGGGGGTCAGACCAGGACAGGAGAGCAGGAGGCTGAGTGTGGTGGTGAGGGAAGATGTTCAGTCCTGCATTTATACATGTGTCAATACCTAAATGTGTCAATACCTGAGGCAGGGGTGGCCAGCCCAAAGTCCTCCTGTCACTTTAATGTTCCTGATCTGGGTTCCTGATCTGGGTTCTCTCTTCACTTAAAATATGCATCTATTTGCTCCATGTCCAGGTTTGTTTTTCAGAGATGATAATGCTTGTTAGGAATTTGATAAGTCTCCCTTGTTCTTGTCTGTTTGAATATTTATGAGTAAAATTATTTGAAGGTGGATGCCATAAAATGGTCTGGAAAAAGAGATATTGGCTACAAAGGGGCAATGCTTGAAGTGGCATTGGACATTTCCATCGTGACATTGGTGATTAGGTGGCAGTTTTACATTTTGGATGAAAAACAACTTGAATGAAGAATTCTATGCTGAGGCAATATATCATTCATATTTATGGGAGCAAGTGGTCTTTTTTTTTTTGGATGTTCACAATACAGGAAATGTACAGTACATGGATATTTTTGAAAGGAAATGATTTGAGGATATACTACAGTAAAATAAAGAAGAATCCAGGTAAGAGGAAGACATATGAATAGAAACAGAGAGTTGAAAAAAGACTCATTAAAACTGTTTATATTTGATTTAGATTATTTTTCCATTAATGGTTAATAATAAGGTGGACAATTTAATACTCTTTTTAAAAATATTAAACAATGTAGAGTGAAATAAAATGATATATGAATTGCCATGTGGAAATAAAATTCCCCAAAGTTCAACAAAGCATTGGAATTTATCAAGAAAGAAGAGAAAGTGTGGATTATGGATACTGATGAACTCAATATGAAGATGCTCAATTTAATATCTGTTAAAAGTTATAATGTTGATCAATGGAATTTGTATAACTAGGATATGTAATAAACAAACAGATGCAGTGGAAGGTAGAAAAGATAAGAATGAAGGAAAAAGGAAATCAATTCATTCTCCTTAACTAAGAAAGAAAAAATCAGGAATTATAATAGAAAATGCAAACAAAGTGCCAGGAAGTCCATTCACCCCACCAGCTACTTGTGCGATTCCCTTTCTCCTCATTCAATTGAAAGTTCCAGGAGGGCAGGGACCTGGTCTGCTGAGATCTTTGTGCCTGTCTGTGTGAGTTTGGGAAGGTACTGCTCTGCCCTCAGCTTTCTTTTTATTCTTATCTTCATCTTCATTTTGTGGTTACAAGGATAAAATAATAAAAAATGTGTAACATTTTTAGAGAGGTACATGAAAACGCAAAACATATTATTCTTGTACTTACTGTTTTTGTCATCTTCAGCATCACCTGCTGAAATGTAAAAACTAAGGGAGTGGTTGGCACCAAGGAGGAGGTACAGCCAAGCCTGGAATATGCATTTGAACTGGCAAATGGACAGCTATGACTTCGGTCCGGTGCCCGAAATCTCAGCTTTCACTGTCTGGTTTTGAGGTCCTCGCTCTTCCCTGCTGGATGTGGACACCTAGTTGGCACTGTCTCAATCCTCCATGCCTTCCCCTTCCTTTTACACCATTCCTGATCTCTGTGTACACAGCTCCTATTGCTTCCCAAACTGCATCTCTGCCATTTTCTGAGATTTCATGAACTGAGTTGAGCCAGGGTGGGGGAAGAATGTGCATAAAAGGAGTTTATTCCAGGTATGACTGTACCCCATTCTTTCCATCATGTGTGTCATCATCTTCCAGATTCCTCTTTCATAGGTGCAATTTTTCCTCAGCCTTTCTTCATCCTTCCCTGATCCCCAGTCTGATGGGGTGAGTCTAAAATCTGGAGAAAAAAAAAAAAGGAGACTGAAAAATTGTAACATCCAGGTTTGTAACAGGTAGAATCTAGCATTCCCCAAAAACCAGAAGGTGCCTGTGAACCCATGTGCCTGGGATCAGGACTCTCTCAGCTCACCTTTCAGCCTTAAACACAGCCCTGCCTCGGAACCTCCCTCTCCTCAGCTTCTTCCTGGAAGAAGTATCTCTAGATCTCTCTAGTGCATTTTGGAAAAGTGTTTAGTGTTTCAATGTGCTTATGAATAATAATTAAGAATAAAATACCTTTCTTTTTGCAGCAGGACATCCATGGCTGACTGTCCTAGACGTCAAACCTGGGGACTTTTAAAAGAAAGCCTGAGGACTCATGCTTCTATATCCTCCATTTTGACCTACTCTTGCCTCTCCTAATCCAGGGCCAGGACAGAAGCAGCACAGCCACCCTTGTCTGGAAACCTACTTATAGGTGGCATGAATTCCCATGACCTCTGACTTAGGAATTTAAGATGAAAATGAATGTAGTTGTGCAGAGAAGTATTGTAAAAAGGACACAGTATGAAAGGAGAGATTAGACAGCTATTAAAGGTGCTTTTGGAGAAGTTTGTATTCCAGGCTAGTTTAGGAAACAAAAGATACTCAGCTTGTGATGCTCATGGTCAATATCATGGGGAAGGAGAGTTTATGGGCCTTTAGCAAACAGGAACAGCAGGTGTGTACATGGAGCTGCTATTCCTAGACCAGAGGAGCAATGGAGGTTTGAGCCATCCAGCCCCACAGGCTCCTTCACCCTCAGCAATGTGCACATGAAACACCCTAGGGCAGACGCTTATCGCTAGTTTATTCCTCTCTGATCCTGCTCTGCTCTGACCTGTATAAAGGGAGAGCTGGTATCTGCTCAGCTCTTGCTGCCCCATCCAGGACACTGACATCAGGTGGCCCACAGACATGTGGACCCTTGCTCTCTCTGCTGCCATTCTTCCATTGGCCCTGTAAGTTTAAAATCTGCTTAAATGTGTTACTTAAAACCTGATGTGACAAGATTAATGTGCAACTTGAAAAAATTACAAAGGCCTTTTTCAGGGCACACCACATGGACCCTAAGGAATTCCCAGGAGCAACTCATCTCCATTCTCAGGTAGTTGTGCTTAAGCATCTGCATCAAATTCCTCGTGCAATACCTCTAGGTTCTGCAAAACACAGTCATGCCTCTTAATTCACTTAATCATTCAGAGCACTGAATGTGCAGAAGTCACCCCAATTAGCAGAGGCGGAGTCTAAATTTGAGAGCTGATGTGACTGGCTTGAAGCCTCCCAGCAAGTCCAAGACTGGACACTGGGCTGTGGCCATGCATAGAAGGCTCCTGTCCAAGGAGGCTCTCAAAGGCTATTTCATGAGCAGATTTGTACTCCAAAAAAGTCCCAAAGTAACTGATGGATTTCCACAAGGCACTGGTATAGTTTTGTCCCTTTATACCTGGTTGTTTCCTGGAACTGTCTGCTTTGTTTTTTCCATGAGGGTTAGGGAGCAAGAGAAGTATAGTGGTCCCCAAAGTAATATGTGGCACTCATGCCATGTTGCTAAGGATGATCAATGTGAGCAGAGAGGTGACGGTATGGTCAGCAGTGTCTGCACCTGCAAGTAAACAGAAGGGAGCTGGTGTCCTGATAAGAAGGAACTTAAAAAACCCTCCTCAAAGAATTTCAAGTCTGAAGGCCCCTGCTCTGAAAACAGAGACCTAGTTAACTGCTTTAAATAAAGCTTGTGGTATCAGCTTGGGCCTTGGCTTTGCCATTAGCTGGCCCTGGCCCACCTGGTCCCCTCTAATCTTACCTTTGTCTCTGTGTCTTTCTTAAGCTCCTGTCACCTCCCCTCACGTTCTCTGTTCACCTGCACAGGTCACGGCATTCCTGTCCTCTCCTAAGCTAGTTTGGGATGGTACTTCCAGAAGTTAATGATGAGCCTCTCAACTACCAAAATCATCCTGGTTGTCATTGAAAATATGTACGAGATCATTCCACTCCCAATTTAGGATTGAAGACATGAAAGTCCTTTTCCTCAGGTGGCACCAAGAAAAATCTAAATGAACAATTTATATAACATAAAATTACACATATCTACTGAACTACTGAACAGCAGTGGACACTACTGTGCCTTGGTGAATGGATTCCTGAGGATGGTGCCCTTCTCAGTGAGCAACACATTGCAGAAATTTCCAAAGTCCTCTGAGTGCAGATGGACAGAAGAGGAAGGAGACTGAAATGTGAGAAACTTGACCTGGTCAAGGGAAGCCAGCAAGGCTGTCCTTAAGGTGCTGTCATATGGGATTGACCTGAGCATAGAGAACCCCCAGGTGAAATAATTTGTTTAGTGTAACAATTCTTCCCTACCCACCCTTCCGCAGTGATGATGAGACAACCTTTGGAACAAAGAGTGCTGGGTCAACAGGATACCTATCTATATATATAAAAAAAGATAATGAACCTCTACTCCTACCACAACCATACATAAATTTATACCCAATGTGGAGTATAGTCCTAAGTGTAAAAGCTTTAACCAGTGAAATTATCATGGTTTTTATTCAAGATAATGAGATCACTTCAAATAAATTGCCTAGATGATAACACAGGAGAAAAATCTTTACATCCTGGGAAAGGCAAATATTTCTTAGGAGGGAAACAATAAAAAATATTAAAAGAAAAAAATCATGTACTTCACCAAAAGTAAATACCTTTGCTCCTTAAAATAAAAAGTAAGCCATGGAATGAGAGAAAATATTTTTAGTACAGGTATCAGACAAAAGATTTGTTCCTAGAATATATATTACATGATGAACTACTCAAACAAAAAAAAACCTTAGACTTCTAATTAGGATAAAAGGGAAAATGATTTGGAAATTCACAAAAGAGGATATATTAATATAAATATATATTAATATAAAATATATTCTGATATATGATATGATGATAAAGAAGATGCTTTACTCTGTTATCAGGGAACAGCAAATATTGAAACCAAAATGAGATGCCACTACAACAACTAAATTTGAAAGAGTAACAATATTGAATATAGGGAGGAGAGATGCAGAGAACTGGACCTCTCACTCCACTGGTGGAATGGAACAACTACTGCATTAGACGTGAACAGCAAAGGGTTAATTTCATGAGTCAACTTGGCTGGCGTATGTGGCCAGTTGTTTGGTCAAGCAAGCCTTGACTTGTTAGTTTCTGTATGTAACAGATGGACTTCAATCATGGGTCAATTGACTGCATCTGTGGCTGACTGCATCCACTATGGACAAAGGAGGTAGAGACCTTAAAGGACTTCAGCAGTGAGAAAGGAGACACTTTATCTCTACTTCAGATGGACAGCTTCTCCTGGGGAATTCAATGTTATCTTCATCAAGTTTCCCATTTGCAGCCTGTCCTACAGATTCAGATTTATCAATCCCTTTGGACATATGAATGATTCGAATAAATCTAAATGGATACCTACCTTATATCCAGTAATTTGAAACCTGGGTATTTCTCCAAAATAATGACAACCTATATCCTTAGAAAGACACGTGCAAGGATGTTCCTTGCTGCTCCACCAGGGTCAGAGGCACTCTCACAAAGGCTCTGCAGCACAAGTTTTGGAATCACAGGACCTCAGGAAAAATTCCAAGGCTGCCTCTAAGCAGGCAGATGTAAGCAAAATCCTTGCATCCTGTGCTCCATTTCCTTCATTTGTAAATAAGTAAATAACAACAGGTGGTTGTGAGATTAACTGAGTGATGCTCAGGAATCGGTGCTGGAAAGAAGAGGTGCTTAACAAGCATTAGTCATATGATGATGGTGGTGGTGATGGTGAGGGAGACCAGCTCAGGGTGATGTAAGTGTGTGGGAAGTAGGCTGGGCAGTGGAAAAGTCTTACCCATCATTGTGCTCAAGTGTCCCCAATGTCACCAACACTGCTGTCCCTCAATTCATGCTGACATCTCCTACCATCACAGAGGCACATGACGGGGCATTTCCTACTACCTTTTACACAGACAAGACATCAAGCTCCCACAGGGAGTCTTCACACTGCTCCTTCTCTCTTGTAGCTACACCCAGAATAAGTGAGCACACTGGCCCCCTGGACAAACACTGGGCCATAGGTGAACATCATCGGGGGTCAAGCAATATCGTGGATGATACTGCATTGACCTTGCTCTATCAATGGCTGGAAGAATATAATCTCACCATGTCATGTAAAAAATAATTTTAAAAAGATCCACACACACTGGGCTTATGGGTAAAACTTGATTTGGGAAGAGAAAGACATGAAGTAAAACTGCTATTTCCACACCTTCAGGTGGAATCTTGCTCTGCTTTGGTTCTCAGCTGGCAGTGCTCAGGGCAGCAGAGCCTGCAGGGGCTGTTCCCTGAGTCAGGGGCTCAGGCCATTGCACCTTCAGGGTCTGCAGTGGCAGGAGGGTCTCTCCTAAAGGCCTTGGGAAGAAGGGGTGTGTTCAGCCCACTGCGGGCTCTGGGGACATGGATGAGTGGGAGGGTCATTGGCATGGAGCAGCACAGGGAAGGAATAGCTGTCTCCAGGTCACATGGGCCACAGGTTGTATTAGAGCAGGAAAAGGACACTTTACTGGCCATGGGCCGGTCACTCAGGATGTGCGTCTTTCCCTCATTTGGGCTGTCATTGGTTTCCTGTAACACCTACACACACTCACTCAGAGACACACATACTTGCACACATGACAGCCCAAGGTTTCCACCTTACCAACATCTGCCCTTCTATACACACTTATAAAAACACACAGATGAGTGTGCACACACCACCCAGCACACACTCAGACATGGATGCCTTAAATGCCAACTGCAGTGCCCACAAGCTCCTCTCCTAGACCTGCCTCAGCCTCTGCACTGCAGCTGCTGAGACTCACATGCACAGCCCTGGAGCCAGTGCCTTTAGCACCCCAAGGGCTGCTGGAAGCCTCTGCTCCAAGGGTCTCAGCTTACAGGAAAGAGCAGAGGCTGGAGGGGCTGGTCACTTGCTCATGACACCATGGCTTGTTAAGGGCACACCTGGGCCTGGAACCCTCCACACATGGTCTGGTCCCTCCACAGAAGCCTCCAGTGAGGAGCTGCCACACTCTGTCCTCTGTCCTGGGCCCTTCCTGGTGGGAACCTCAGCTTTCTTCCTGGTGGCTCAGCTGGCCTCAGGGCCATGGGAGAATGGGGGAGAGAGTGAGGGTCCTTGTGGCTGTGAGCCACCTGAATGTCAGCTTCCTGGATGTACAGTAAGAGCCAAACTGATACCAGTTCTGCCATTATACAGATCTGAGCAGAGCAGGATCAGAGAGGAATAAACTCCTGAGAAGGGTCTGCCCTAGGATGTTTGATGTGTGCATTGCTGAGAGTGAAGGAGCCTGTGGGTTTGGATGGCTCAAACCTCCAGTGTTCCTCTGGTCAAGGAATAGCAGCTCTGTGTACACACCTGCTGTTCCTGTTTGCTAAAGGACCAAAAACTCTCCTTCCCCAAGAGCTTGACCATTACCATCACAGGGGGCACAGCTGAGCATCTTTTATTTCCTGGGCTAGCCTGGAATACAAACTTCCCAAAAGCACCTTCCGTAGCTGTCTAATCTCTCCTTTCACACCATGTCCCTTCCACGGTAGTTCTCAGCACAGCCACGTTCATTTTCTTCCTGAATTCTTAAGTCAAGGACATGGAATTCATGCCATCTGTAAGAAGGTTTCCAGACAAGGGTGGCTATGCTGCTATTGTCCTGGTCCTGGATTAGCAGAGGCAAGACTCAGTCAAAGTGGAGGAGGAGAAGTGTGAGTCTTCAGGCTTTAGTTCAAATGACTGTAGGTTTGAGGTTGATGATGGTAGATCATGGATGCCTTGCTACAAAAAGAGAGGTAATTTATTCTTAATTATTAATCATAAACATATTTAAATGCTAAATTCTTTTCCAAAATGTTACTAGAGAGCCCTAGAAATACTCCCAGAAAGAAGCCAAGGAGAGGTAGATTCTGAGGCAGGGCTGTGTTTAAGGCTGAAAGGTGAGCTGAGAGTGACCTGATCCAAAATACATGGGTTCACAGGCACCTTCTGGTTTGTGGGAAATGCTAAATTCTACCTGCTAAAAACCTGGAAGTTAATATTTTTAAGACATTTTAGATTGGGATCAGGGAAGGATGAAGAAAGGCTGAGGTAAAATTTCACCTATGAAAGAGGAATCTGGGAGATGATTACACACATGGCAGAAACTATGGGGTATGATCATAACTGGAATAAACTCCCCTTATGCATGTCCTTTCCCCACCCAGCCTCAGCTCAGCTCGTGAAGACTCAGATAATGTCACAAAGATGCAGCTCATGAAGCAGTAGGAGTTGTGCATGCAGAGCTCAGGAACACTATAAAAGGAAGGGGAAGGCATGGTGGATTGAGACAGTGCCAAGTAGGTGTCCAGGGCCAGCAGTGTACAGTGAGGACCACACAACCGGACAGCGAATGCTGAACTTGTGGGCATTGGAGACCCATCATTGCTGTCCATTCATCACTTCACATTCATATTAAAGTCACGGTGTACCTCTTCCTTGGTGCCAACCACTACCTCAGTGGAATTTTCAATCCAATGAGGAGAATGGGAATCGCCCAAGCAGGAGGTGGGGTGAATGGCCTTCCTGGCATTTTGTTTACCTTTTCCATTATAAATCCTGACTTTTTCTTTCTTAGTTAAGTAGAATGAATTGATTACTTTTTCCTTTCTTCTTATCTTTCCTTCCTTCCATTGCAGTTATTTACTACATATCCTAGTTATGCAGACTTCATGGGTCAACATTACACCTTTTAACATGTATTTCATTGAGTATCTTCATATCAAGCTCATCATTATCCATAATCCCCACTTTCCCTTTTTTCTTTTTCTTTCTTTTTCAAAGAACAGTTTATTGAGATATAATTTACAAACCATAAATTTACCTAAGTGTATACATCAATGAATTTTAACATATTTATAAAGTTATACAACCATCACCACAATTTCATTTTAGAACATTTCCATGAGACTAAAAGGAAACTCCATGAGCATTCAGAGTGCTCTCTATTCCCACCCCAGTTCCAGGATACCACTCCTATACTTTGTGTCTCTCCCTATTCTCCTTTTTTGGACATTATATGAGAATGGGATCATACAATATATGTTCCTTTGTGTCTAACTTCTTGTGCATAACATAATGTTTTTGAGGTTCCTCCATGTTATAGCATGTTATCAGAATTTTATTTCTGAATAGTATTCTATATACCACATTTTTTTTACCTATTCAGCCACTGAATGACTGTTGGGTTGTTACTACATTTTGGCTATTGTGAATAATGCTGCAATGAACATTCATGTACAAGTTTTATACACAAGTCACCTTTAACTTGAGAGTTAAAGTATCAAGGCTTGCAGATGAGTTGACTTTTTTTTTCTGTCATAAAACACATTTAAGGGAAATCAACATATAGCCATGTAACATCACCTTTGCTTACTTGAGTCCTCATATGCAAGAGTGAAAAGAGCAGATTTCCAGAAATCCACGAGTGGCTTTGGAAACAGTCATGGGAGTTTGCTAGGCATGTGAACATCACTTGTCAAGTATGTTGTAGAAGAAAAAGGATAAGGGTAGCTCTGTTTGGTCATTAATGTGGCTGAACTTATTTCTGAAGGGTTTGTCTCTGAATGGACAAGAGAAACTTTTGGCGAACCTACAAAGGGAGTGCATTGGGATAAGTCTCTAGGGCTGCTTCTTTGTGTCATTCAAATCTAGCTCCTCAGTAGCTCAATTTTCTCTTTCTACATCATTGAGGGAGTTAGCTTTCTACTGCCTTCTTTTCACAGATCTTACCATGAGATTTCTCCTTCAACTCTCCCCCACCCTAGTCCGTAAACTGTAGTGGAGAAGAACATTCCTCACCAGTTCCCTTCCTCTAACAGTGATTGAAGGGTTTTATTATTAACCTCATTGGGGAAACAAAATGAAAAACTAAGCAGCTTGGAACAGTGGCAAAGGCTCCTCAGCTTTTATAAAGCCATCATAATAGTCACCTAAGCTCTCATAACTTTCCTTCCTTTTTCTTTCTTTTTCCTTTTTCCCATCTCCTCCCATTGTTCTTCAGGTCCTTCATTTTTTTGTGTGTTTGTTTTTTGTTTATTTGTATTTGTCTTTATTTTTTTAATAGTACATTAAAAAAATGAGGTCCCCATGTACCCCCCAACCCCCTCACCCCACTCCTCCACCCATAACAACAACCTCCTCCATCATCATGAGACATTCATTGCATTTGGTGAATACATCTCTGAGCACCGCTGCTCCTCATGGTCAATGGTCCACATCATAGCTCTCTTAATCCTCAAACAAATCCTGTGAGGTAGATACTGTTAGTACATAACAACTATTAGCATGATCCTTATTTTGTGAAGTTGGAAATGCAGGCAAAGGGATATTAGGTGTTTGAAAGAGATCGAGATCACATGCAGGTAGTGTTGATTTTGTTTTTTTAAATATACTTTTTATTTTATTTTCTTAAAAAGCAACTTAGATTATATCAAGGTTACTCCAAACTATGGGGAATATGCCTCACTCCTCCCTCCCACAATAAAGTAAAATAGATATTTCCAAAAGAATGTGCTATAGGACCAGGTAAAATTGTGACCATCTACTTCAAGGGATCAATCTTTTTTAATAATCAAAATTGAATGACTCCTCCCTCCATATTCGATGGGAGAAGCACTAGTTGCCCTGATACCTCCATAGAGCCCTCTGCAGAGCACATTTCTCCTATTTAATCTTTCTGTAATTTTCTGTTTCTGCTGAGTCACTCTTCACCTTGCCCTCCACCACAGCTGCTTTTTTCCAGCTTTCTTTGACTCACTCAGCACATTGCAGTAGTGATTCTCTCCCTACCCCATCTGAAGCAACCAAGTAACTCAGAGCAGTTATGTGTAACAGATTTTTTAAGCTGGATCTTTTATATAATAGGTGCAAATTACAGAGCACCACATAATAGACAACAAAATAAATGCCTGATGGATCATAGCATTTGATAAAACTCCATTAGCATTTCCAGCCTGGGATATTGCTCTCTGGCCATGACCACTCTAGGCCCAAAATTAAAACCATTTCCTCTGCTCTAGTGGTCATCTTAATACCCTCAAATTTTTCCTCATTTCTTCTTCATGGGTACTTATGTCCCTGGCCTTTCCTAAGCTACTTTGGGATGGTACATCCAGTAGTTAATGAGGAACCTCTGAACAAGGAAAATTGACCTGGTTTTCATTCAAAATATATACGAGATCATTCCACTTCCAATTTAGGATATGAGGACATGGAAGAACTCTCTTCAGGTAGCATCATGAAAAATCTAAATGAGCAATTCAGATAAGATAAAATCACACATTTCTATGAAACTGCTGAACTATAGTGGACACTACAGGGACTTGGTAAAGTGGTTTCCTGAGAACGATGTGGTTCCCAGTGAACAGCACATTGCAGTGAATTCCAGGGTCTTCTGAGTGCAGATGGACAGAAGAGGAGGTGGCTGAAATGTGAGAAACTTGACCTGTCAAGGGAAGCTATAAAGGCTGTCTTAGGGTGCTGTTATATGGGATTGAACTGAGTGCAAAGAACCCCCAGGTGAAATAATTTGTTTAGCCTAACAATTCTCCCTACCCACACTTCCCCAGTGAGAATGAGAAAACTTTACAACAAACACTGCTGGGTCAACAGGATATCTGTCTAAAAAAAAAAAAATACAGATAATGGAACTCCTACCACACACCATACATAAAAATTATACCCAAGGTGGTGTATAGTCCTAAATTTAAAAGCTTTTAACCAGCAAAATTGTCATGGTTCTTATTCAAGGTACAGAGATGGTTTCAAATGAAGTGCCTAGATGTTAACACAGGAAAAAAATCTTCACAACCTGGGAAAGGCAAATATTTCTTAGGAGGAACACACAAAAAATATTATTAAAAGTAAAACAGTCATGAATTTTATCAAAAGTAAAAATCTCTACATTTCTTACTTTAAACAAATATGTTCTATATATACAATTTTTTCAGTCTCTATAGATGGCATAGAGTAAACTTAAGCTTAAGTAAATCACAGGGAAAGAAAAATGAGAAGTATTCTAAGTAGGAATGGCTGACCAGCCTAATGGATTCAATTAATAACCAGAGAGGAGAGCCCAGAAGCTGCTCAATGTGGTGATACCAATAACCAGTGAACCACAGGGACCCCAGGACACAAAAAGATAAACAAGGGAGCCAATGGCTAGAAAGGATCTGGTCGCAACCCTCCACCCCTTCAAAGATTTAAATTCTATTAATTATAATAACCCCTACTAAGTTGAATAAAATGCAGGCAGGAAATATATATGTGTTTATAAGGCCAAGGAACTAAGTCAGCATATCATAATGACAAGACACTTACTTATAAACAGACTGCCAATCAAAACATAAAGAACACCTTATGTGTGGAAAGTCACATTTTCAATATTAAAATTTAAATAAAAAGCAGTGTTTTAAGAGTGCCATGACATATCAAAATAAAACATTTTTGTTATTGAAAATAACGATCTGTCCTTAGGGACACGACCAAGTCTAAGAGTCAGCTCTTTGACACCAAACACTTTCAAAATCTTCTAGCTTCCTCTGGGGTCTGGTAAGACTACAAAATCCTAGAAAGGAGGAAATTAAGGACAAATGAGAAAAAGTTAAATTCACTTTCATGCTGTTTTAATATAATGATGTTAATAAGTTTGTTATTCTTCTTGACTATATTTATCTGCCCTTTAATGTGTTACAGATTTTCAAAACAAATCAGGCACACAAAATTTATTATCTAATATGTTTCTTAAGAGAATTTAAATATCAAATTTGTATCAATATTTAATTCCCAAAATAAATGCTTTTGGTCTTCAAAAGTATTAATTCAGCATTAAGCAGTGCAAAGAGTGGCTGGTGTTCTTCAGTGTGCACTGACGTCCTTCCAAGATGTGAAACAAACTACAGTGATCTCCAGCCTGGTCCTTCTGCTCTCACCAGAAGCCCCTTGAGCAGAGCTCCCTTCCACACCAGGAGCCTGGTTCTCTGTCTTTATGTTCCAATATTCTAAGTGTCCAGTGTCCCAGAGTGACCTTTTTCCCATTCTTCAGAGAAGCTATAATCATGTCCCAGTTCCTCCACTTTATACCACCTTTCATCACATTTAATGTTTCTAAAATTCTATATGCATCTTCTATCTACATGCAAATGCAATGCAATAGTGTTTATGCTTCATTTTATTTAATTCAACTTCTCTAATTGCTCAATACATACAACTTTAGGATCAAGGGAATTTGATGATTCAGTGAATATCCATTAAACACCTACATTTTTTTAGTCATCACACTGTCTTATAGCTGCCTAGCAGTCCACACCATGAGGTAGGAAGAATGGGGTCTTGGTTTGGGAGGTGAGGACCTGGAGATAGTGTAAGGATCTGGGCTTTCATCCTTATGTCCATCTGCCTCCACAGCCAGTGGTCTCAGGATCTACCCACCACCACCTCCAAACCATGTCAAAACTTCCCTATTCTTGAACATTAGTTTTTAGAAGGTACTGAGATCTGAACCCAGGACCTTGTACAGGGAAGCAGGTGCTCAACCACTTGAGCTACTTCTACTCCCACACATTCTACTTCTTCACTTGCACCTCACTTTCAATTGATGATCTTGTGATCCAAGGCATAAAGAAAATAAAGGTCATCAGATGGGAATTTCCCAGACTTCAGGTTGCAAAATCAACAAAATGCATCTCTATTTGCCTCCTTGTTCCTTTCTGGAAGGACATATTCCTGTTCTCCAAGGCTGATACCACCCTCCCCCATCTGGGCTTCAGGCCTCTTCCCTTACCACAGTGCCAGGAACCTGTAGAATCAACTGATTATCATTTTATCCCCTGCATTTTCATCTCCTTCATCTCCTTCTCATAACTTTTTAAAAATGTATAAATATTTTTTTCCATATATGTTTTTAGTCTCTCCCTACCTGTAACTATCATCCTGTCTTGCCTCCTCTTTATAGGTAAAGGAAACTTCTTGGAAGAGTTCCCTATATCCACTCTTTCACTTTAACTCCCATTTACTCCCTGACCCTCTGCAATGTGAGTTCTGTCTCAACCTCTCCCCTGAAACATCTTTTGCCAAAGTCCCTGTTGCAGACACTAGTTTTCTGCCCATTAGCTGCTCCATTCCTTAGGTAGAAGTTCAGAGGGCCATATCCCTACTTTCTTGGCCTACTTTATAATGAGGGCATGTGTCTGTGATCCACTTCTAGGTAAGTGGAGCAGAGAAATCTGCTGGTGGGTGACTTGAAGAAGATTTTCATCTATGATAGAAATGCAGACAAGCCCATGTAAAATACATGCTTGTGGTTGTGGGACAATATGATGCTTGGTGTGACATGGCCATCTCAAAAACCTGAAAAAGGTCAAAGGTCTCTCATCAGAGTATCTGCTCCTGGGTTTAAATTACCATGTGTCATATCCTGAACAGCAGATCTCTATTTCCTACCCATGTGTTTTTTGGAGTTCCAATCCTGGATTATCTGCAATAGGAAGCTGGCAGCTAAGGATTGGCAAACGCAGGGCTTCCTGCCAGGTCTCTCTGTCTCTAAAATACATGCTCTCAGACAATGCCAGTTTCTCTCAGCATGTGGGGGTCCAGAGTGAGGAGATCAAGTGGGCTGAGCCTTTTCACAGTCTCAGAAGAAAGTGCATTTTAATACCTTTGATCTCATTTATATTTGAATATCAGTCCAATTAGACCACCCTAGAAATCCGGCTACTTTCTTCACAAGCACTGCGTTCAGAAAGTCTGCACATACATTGAGACACTGTGTGACTCACATTATTTCCAATGTATTCTCAAATATTGAATATATTTGTAGAATTAGTTTGTTTCTTGGTTACTTCTCCTTTGTGATAGGTCCTCCAGTGACCAAAAAATAGAATATGAATGCATAAGTATTTCATAAAGCATTAAAGTTGTGATGGAAATACTAACAAATACTACAGTTCCAAATAACATCATACGTAAAATGTTAAATTAACCTCCAGTTTAGGTTTTAAAAATGAGAGCACATAGGTACATGAACCATGAATCCTACCAAATCTGAAAGAACACACATGGCCTGAAGTAGCATAGTGATAGGTGAAAGTTAGATTTGTGAACACACAATCAATGACCCTTATCCCAAGGAAAGTGTCCACTGTATAGTTGTGCCCAAAAGTGGCTTGAAATCATTGAAAGGCCACCCCCTCTGTGGATTTCTCCCACTCTCGTCTGCCTGGGATTTATTCTTGCAGGCATTTTCTCTCTTTCATTCCATCAATTTCTTCTCCACTTACTTGGTCTTGCCAGCATCAAAATATGCTTTATTAAATGCCTTTTAACATGCAACTTCCTCTCTTACATGCAACCAGAATGACAGCACAACTTCCCAAACAAAAAAAAGCACATTGTCCTGTCTTCACCCCCTTCCTCACTGCTCCTTCTCTCCTCTGCTTAATGCTTTCAGGCTTCTGTCTGCTCCAAGCCCTGAGAGAGCTCTGGTCACTTCAACACCTCCATACCACTGAATTCTAATAACAATCCTCAACACTCATGTTTCTCAGTTTCTCAGCTATATTAGGTCTAATTGATTATTCTGTCATTCCTGCTCTTACTGCTGGTGTCCTCTGGCTTCTGCCTACAAAAATGAAATCGTCTTTGGGTTTATTGAGGCAAGCTCCCCCCAAAATGATGCCTTCTATTCAACTCAGTGCCACCTGATATAATGGCTACTGTTGGGCAAAATTTTGTGTTTTTTTCAGCTCATATTTAACCAACCAGCCAACCAACAGTCTGCCCTTAGGAAAAGGCTGCCCATATTGCAGACAATTTACCAAGGGAGGTAGGGCCACAGCACTCTGAACAGGTAAACTGAGCTATGACTGCTCAGTGAAGCAAAGGCTCCAGAGGATTCCCAAAACTAGGAAGAAGAACTATCAAATAGCTTGCTTAGTGGGTCTTAGGAAGTTCAAGTAAATAGATAATATTACAATATTTTCTCCTTGATCTTTGCACAACCTCAGGCTGATTTCCCTTCACTTAATTCCTCTTTAACTCCAGACTATGCCTCATTTCACTTGAGGCATGAAAATGCTGTTGGTCTGACCCACACAGAGAAGCATGAGCATGCCCTCCCCATCTCTCTGTAAAACATGGGGATCAGCCTTTTCTATGACCCTAATAATATGCTGGAGTTTCATCACTTTAGGGAAGGGGTTTACCCCAAGGATATTCAAATAATTGGGGAGAAAGAAGGGCTATCATCACTTGTTGTTATCATCACTAACTCAACAAGAAATGCAGATACCAGGCAGATAGAGATGTGTGATAATGGAGCTGTTAGACTAGAGAGCCATCAATATGACACTGAAGGCAACAAATGAATCAGTCTTCCCACTATACTCTACACCTGTGCTCTGTCTCCACAGGTTGGCTAATTCTCCTAACAGACCAATATAAACATCCACATAAGATACTTCCATTCTCCAAAGACAGAGCTATGTGTCCCTTACTTCCTAAACTGGGCTTTGCCATTTTGCAAACTCATTATTTCCATATTTTTCCTTCTATTACTCTAGATCTTAAATGTGCTCAACACTTCTTTCTCTGTATTTTAGTTTCTCCCTTAGTGGCTTCTCTGCTTTCTTTCTGCCTTCTGATCCCTGCCCTTGAAAAAACTGATGATTCTTCCCGTCCTGTTCAAATGAAAAGTACCTGCATAATTGGATTTCATATGTTCATCCAATCAACATATGCTCTTTTGTGCCCTATTGGATAAAAATTGTGTATCATGTCCCCTCCTATATACCTGGTAGACCAATGACACAGATGGCTATTTGGACAAAAGACCTATCCCTGATGCAGACAATGTGACCAAGGAGTTAAGGGAAAAATAATTTGAACAGGTAAACTGAGCTGGAGCTCTCCACATAGGAGCTGTGCTCAAGGAAGGCATGCTGAGCTCACCTGCAAGTGGGAATTAGACCTATCAAATATGTTATGGGATGGTTCCAGTGCAACTCATATGAATTGTGATATGATGAAATGATTCTATCTTTGATCTTTGTTAAGTCTTAGCCTGATTCTTTTCTAATCCCAAATCTGGATTCATTTTAAAGATGTGTGTTATTGTTCTCACATCTTTAGATGAGGCAAGAACCTTCTAACCTGTCACCTGGAGTGTCACTTCCAAGGGGGTGACACCTCCACTTAATCAAGGTTTCTTGCTCTGGGGGAAGATTTGGATCAGGGAATAATTTCAGAGAGGAACAGTCACATCCTAAATAAGCAGATATTTTAGTGTTCCTGATAGTTCTGTATGAAACCAATGGTGTCTTGTTGGTGTGATGGGAGAAGGAGAGTGCAACAGAGTTTCAGGCAGGTTAAAATAAAAGGGTTCTAGTTTCCACTAGTGAAGACACCAGACAAATAGTCCCATGTAATCAGTAGACTCACTAGATCTGACAGCTATCAAAGCTACTGCCCGGGAAGGCCCCAGGAAGATTTCACCTGGCTTAGCTCACCCACCCCACCCTGCCTCCATTTCAGGTAATTACAGACTGTACAATGACAGATTATCAAATGATTGATATTTTTTAAATAAAAATAAATCTTAAAAAAAAAGAGAAATGTATGTGGCTAATCTTTTTTTTAAATAAATTCCTAGAAATGTCTAGGTTATAACTGTCATGGTTATGGATATTTCAAATTTAATAGATACTGCCAAATTTCCTGCTCCAAAAACTGTTGCACCATCAATATTTTTCCAAAACAATACTGGTTATTATCTATTGTTATAATCTTTGCAAATCATACAGGTAAATAATAGTATTTCCAGGTTGCTTTCATATATCCTTTAAAAATTATTTCTGAGATTGATCATTTTTACGTTTGTTATTTTTGTTTCCTATTACCTGTTCATACACATTACACATTTTACTATTGGGTTACTTGTAATTTATTACTAATTTCCAAGAACTCCTTGAGTATTTAATCCTTTTTCATAAGTATTGCAAATATTTTTTCTGATTTGTCCCTTTACCTTGTACTCACTCATCACTAGACTAAATTCATGGCTACTCTCAATGATTATTTTTTATCTTGATTTTGTTTTCCCTTAAAATTATTTGTTCTATTGGCATGTACTTATTTACCTATGTATTCATAGTAAATTTTGTGCTCAATTCTTTCAGCTATAATCTCCCAGGGATGGAGGCTGTTCTGAAAAACAATGGCATGGAAGGTGTGTCTGCCCCACCCAGAATGTGTATTTCATGAGCCCACAGAAATTTCATCACTCTCTAATCATATAGCATTTCATGTGTAAGACATGTCTGGGTTCATAGCTCTGTTCACTAGAAGATTGAATCTATACACAGAAAAGAAACAAAATCATATAGGACTCTAAGGACCTGAACATGGCCAGGTCTACCTTGATGAACTGAGTATATCAGGACATCCTGTAGAGAACAGAAGTGGCATTTTTCATGCTCTTTAACATTTCAGGCACTTAAATGCCCATCCTGTCAGGTATCAAATGTCTAGATATCCCTAGGTAATAGAGTGAATTCTCCTCTCTTTCACTTCTGCTGGTCTCATCTTGTGCCAGTACTATGTGATGTTAACTAATATAGTTCCTAACATTCAAGATACATAAGTCTTTCTCATCAGTTTTTATAAAAATTCATAACCATGCCAATGATTTACTCCTAAAAATAAATTTTAAATCATTGTATCAAATTAAAAATCATATATAGCTGTATTAGTTGATATTTGCATTGAATTTGAAGGATTTATTTAAGAAAAAATGGCATGTAAACTCGAGTCTATCTAAAAACAAAGTTTTACTTTAAAAGGTTTTGTCTTGTTTTAATATATTCTTTGGTTATCCTTCAATAAGGGTCTTCATTTAAATCTTGAACATTTTATAACTTTATTCCTATGTATTCTATAATGTCTTTAATTGCATTTTCCTTTCATTATATTGTATAATTTGCTATTGTTTACATAGAGAAAACTCTAGAGCTTCAATTTTGTCACCAGCTCATGGTTGAATTCTTGCAGATTTTAACTTTTTGTGGACAAATTCTTAAGAGTTTTTCAATCATAAAATATAAATAATAAATAATTATAATGTGCCCCTTTGATTCCAATGCATATGAATGCTATTTTATTCTCTCATCTAATTGCATTGATTGAAATTACTGGAGACTTCAGAGATCATATAGCCCAATCTACTCATTTTACAGATGAAGAAACTATGACCAACCAGAAGTGTTGAAAAACCTTCACAGAGCAAACCCGTGGTATATGTCTCTTAATTTCACAGAATACTTCTCAGTTACCACAATGCAAAAATTTTCTTAGTTCTCCCCCAAACATTTGTACTTTTTCTAGTTTCTTCTTTCTTAAGTGTTTCTCTTATCTGCCCTTCTCATGCAGAGTACCAATTCCCTTAGTATTTAAAAAACACAAAAAAGCACATACATGAGATAATCAGGTTTTAAAACACAGATGCAGCAGTAGTTTTTTGTTACATGGTATTTCTTCCATGGAAGTCTTTGATTTTTCTTCCAGGACATGATTTAGAATCTCAACTTGTGTATTAAGCACAGATTGTAGTTTTTACCCACATACCCTGGGAAACAGAAATAAGGCTATTTCTGGTAAAGAAATTAAGAGAAATTTAAGATGACACAAAAACTTAATGTCTTTGTGACACTTGCGTTTAGCCTACTGCCCTTTTAGGGTCTGAAATTGAGTTGATGTAGTTCAAGTCTACAGTTCATTATGATAGGTTAGAGCCAGAAAAACATCGACTTTGGGTCTGGTAATTTTGAAGGCTTTTTGTTTATAAATCCTGAGACTAATCAATGGAGGATGTAGAGAGTGAGAAACATTAAGTCAAATATTATGTGGGTAATATTTTTTTAAGAAAATAAAAGTAGAAATGAGGACAATAACAGAAGGAAGGAGAGAGATGGAGACAAGAAACAAGAGAGAGACAAAGAGAGAGGAAGAAAGCATGGAAGGAAGGAAGAAAGAAAGGTAGGAAGGAAGGGAGAGAGGAAGGGAGGGAGGGAGGAAGGGAGGAAGGAAGGGAGGAAGGAAGGGAGAGATAGGAGGATGGATGGAGGGAGAGAGAGAGAACCTTTCCTTCTTCTTAATGAGCTCAGTCAGGAAGGCTCAGGGCTCCTCCCTGTTAGTGGGCTCTAAGATGATTTGTCACTTGCTGAGGACCCTCCAACTGCTCCTGTCTCTCCAGTGAGAAAACAAAATGCTGGCTGTTCTCTATTATCTACTTTACCCCCACCCACGTGCCCAAGCTCTTGGACCCAGGGAGGCCTGAGCTTATGAACACCACCTCTGGCAAGACAGGTCTCACTGAATCACTACAAAAAACAGAATTTTCTCCTTAACAATCATAAATTAAGTTGACCCTTTATTATTTGTTAACCCATATTTCACCTATCAGTCTGTGAGTTTAGACTGAGTTTGTTTATCCTTTGTCTCCTCAACATTGACCTCCTCAGTGTGAACCAGACAGTGAATGACTTTAACCTAGAAATATGAAGCACTGTTCACAAAATAGAAATTGGAAATTCATCTCTCTTCTGTATGACACCCCTTGAACTATCGGAAGACATCTATCATATTCTCCCTGAGCCTTCCCTGCTTTGCACTGAAGACCTTCAGATCTTTGAACTGCTCCTCAGACATGGGCTTTAATACCTTCATTAGCCTGGTTGCCCACTTCTGGGTACACTCCAGTTTACCCACATCCTTCTTAAAATAAGAATATAAGACGCTGCCTTTTCAAACTATCAGTCCATTTAAATGAACTATATGGTCTTAACTATGTAGATATGGAGTGTTCAGTCTTTTGGAAACCAGTAAATAGACATCAAATATGCTGAATATAATCCTCACCATGTGCAAAGCCTTGTGCTAAGTGCTGTACATAACCATTTCTCTACATTCTCACAGCAACCCTTGGAGATAGGTTCTATTAAAAATGCTCTTTACAGATGAGGCAATTAGGTCACACAGGGAAGAAAGAGGAATTCAACTCAAGCTTCATTCAAACTTCTTCTTGTAATCTCCATACATATTGCTTCATGTATCCCAGACCCTTCCTTAGCAATAGCTTCAGGTACCTAGAATATATTATGCAGAAAAAATAAATAATACCTTAAAATTTTGGACACTTAGTTTCCTGTTCTGGCTGTGCCATGGATTTGCAGGTAAATTCCTTATCTGGGCCTTGGATTCAAAATAGACAAAGAGATGGGATTAGGTCACATGATCTGCTGAAGCCTCCTCTTCAGTTCTGAGATGTGTGGTTCTATAAGCTCTAGCAGTTTTGGGTGTGCCAATGGAAAGGGTGAGTGAAATCTGAGTGAGGATGAAATGGTCACCTCAGTTTAATGAATCTTCTTTCTAGGAAGAAAAAATAAAAACTCTTTGTCTAGAACATACAAGCCTGTCCCAAGTTCTCCACAATTCTGCAAACTCTTGAGTGCTCATGAATCTGAGGTTCTGTAGGCATCAGGGAAGCTTGCTCAGTCTCTTTTTCATTCTTGAGGAGTCTTGTCTGGATGTGCCACTAATGATCTGACCATGTTCAAATCATGCTGGTACAAGTGAGCCAGAGAAACCCCTGAGCTGGCAATTTCCAGGCAAGGAGCACTATGCTAGTTGCCCAAGCATTCATGTCAGGCTCCTATATTAGCATGGGTTAATATGTTTCCCTGGGCCAGGCTAGCCAAATAATGGAAGGTTTTAGGGTACCAGAGGCTACTAAAATACCTGACTACTTAGCTCAGTCCCTGCTTTTCCAGAAGAAATGTGAAAACTACTCTTCCACCACAAGAGCTAAGTTGGCATACAGATAGATAAGGGCAGTGAAGGATACCAGAGAATCAAAGTTTGTTACCTCAAGTTTTTGGCTTCCAAAAAACAATGGAGAGACATGACTAGGATAAATACTCCCATTCCAGAAGGGAGAGATTGTAGGGAAAACAGGAGTTACAGGTCCCAAACCTAGCAGGGCAAACTCCATTCAATCTCAAATCTGAGACTCCCCTGTGGAGAGATGTTTTGTCCTCCAGGCCTGCAGGAGAAGCAGCCCCACCCTTTCCAAGTCCTGCAAGACAGCCATGCTCTCCTCAAACACTGGGGTGTACACTGCACCATATCCAAGCATTGGGTAGCTCCCCTCTCCTTGAACATCATGTGCAAGGCCACCTGCTGTGAGCACCAGGGCAGATGGGCCTGCTTCCTGCAAGCACAGGGGTGGGCCTGCCTTGTCCACACACTGGGGTGAGCCCACTCTCTTGGCCCAAGATCTCTTCAGTCTAGATCTCACTCTCCATTGGTCTGCCCTTGAAGCTATTCTTTCTTCTACTCATCCCTTCTCTGTCCCTTTCTGGAATTATTTCCATTCATACAAATTTTGTTAAAATCTATTCATTTTGCTTGTAGTTCCAGGGGTTCCTAATTATAAACATCAGAACTTCCCACAGATCCTTCCTGGTTAACTGCATTTCCAATCCTGACTTCCCCTGAAATGGCTGACTGGATCCACGTTCAGTGACACCTTCTTTACAAAGGGTTGTTGAGTTCAGACCTCACATAGAAACCTGCTCTCTGGGGAGTCACACCCCAAAAGCTCAGGGCGGTCCCCTAATAGAGCTGCTTCTAGGCCTACTCTCAGGGTAAGCTATCTGGATACACTGAGAATTTTCAAATTCCTTACTTCCTCATTCCTTTATGTTTAAAAATTAATCCTCAGCTTACCCCTTTCCTCTCACATTTTATTAACAGCTGCAAGGATAATTCAGGCTGCACCTTCCACACTTAGCTTGAAACTGTCCTCTGTTAAATATCCAAGTTCATTGCTTACAAGTTCCACTTTGATTCCAACATCAGAACTCAATTTCCCCGAGTTCTCTGCTACTTCATAACAAGGACCTCCTTTCCTCAATTTTCCAATAACATATTCATCACTTCCTTCTAAGTCCTCATGGGAAATGTCTTTAAAATCCTTATTTCTACCCATAGTCTCTTCAAAGCAATCTAGGTTTTTTTCTATTCAAACCTGACAATTATTCCACCCTCCACTCATTAGCCAGTTCTAAAGGTGTTTCCCCCTTTTAGGTATTGGTCATTGCAGCACCCACATTCTGGTAACAAATTATTTTCATTCCTACCTACTCTCAACCAAGAAATTACAAATTGAGCTACAAGGCAACAAAATCATTCATTTATTAGGGAGTCTTAGAATTGCAATTCAGGAAGCACAGATTCAAGTAGTAACCTAAATTGTATCTCATTTTAGGGCTTTCAAGTAAGGATTTTTAAAGAAAAAGACTACATAATTTGTAAAGATGGATGGTGACTCTTTGGAGCTTTCCAGATGTCCTTCAAGTTAGACAGTTTACTGATTTCTTGATCTTTTGGTTGGGTCATAGGGTCCAGATGTCCTCAGAAACAGTGATTTTGGTTTTGCATACTTTGGAAGTTTGTGATATCTAAGACATGCATAAGATATCTTCCTAAATCTCCCAACTCCATTTTAAATCTCTAGACACAGTAATTCTGTTTTGTTTTATTTTATTTTTTTCATACTGCTAAAACAAATACAATCCAACAGGCTGGCTTAATGATGACAATTTATTGGCTCACAATTTGGGAGGTCAGAGACATCCAAAAACAAGGCAACAGCAAGCCTGGGCTTTCTTCTCAAAATTTGTGGCACTCTGGGGCTGGCTGCTGATTACCCTTGGTCCTTGCCTTTTCTGTCACATGGCAGTGCACATCATTGCATCTTCTCCTTTTTTTCCTTCTTTTGTTGACTCCCAACTACTGGTTACTCCCTTCAACTTCTCTCTGTATCCAATATTCTCAAAGGACTTCAGCCGCATTCAATTAAGGGCCACCCTCATTCAGTTTGGGCACCTCTTCACTGACAACATATTCAAAGCTGCTATTTACAAATGGGCTCACACCCACAGACCAGGGTTTGGGACCTACATGGTTCTTTGAGGAGGACATGGTTAATTCCCACCAAATGGGAAAGGAAATGTCTGTGAAAGTGTAAAACTTAGGACTAATATTTAAACAAGTGAAAAAAATTAAGATCTCTAAACAGAGGTTGTAAATAAACAGGAAAGAATCTAATATTTTAGAAACAAAAATAAATTAGGCACTTGTTTCCTTAAGAAAGACATTGAGTGAAAGTAGTAAAATTTACCTGGATCTATGCCATGATCTATTGAAGGGGCAGTTTAGTAGGAGAGCAGTGAAGAGGGATGTAATTGATTCTGCTGAAAAGAGGAGAAGAGCTTTGTTTTCTTTTGGGCCTAGGAGAGTGCACGCTATCTATGGGTCTCCATAAAAATGCATTTGAAATATATGGATAAAAATATTTTGGGTTGGAAACCACAAATATCACTTGATATTACTATCTAAAAGTGTTCATATATGTGGTGTTCTCTCCTTCAAGACTTCAATCCTGTGGAATGCTGTGTGAGTGGAAATGGATCCTCATCTTCTGTTTTCCTGTGCTGCTCTAGCCTGGTGCTGGGTGGCCTCTCTCCCAGGCTTTCCTGGGTGCCCTTGCTGCACACCTTTACAGGAACTGGGAGGGACTCCCATCTCCACTTCCT